>NC_141619.1:36172390-36372390 GCF_047967505.1 Dipteris shenzhenensis
TGCATATCTTGATCAATATATTTATGCATACAGTTTTGATTGATGGAGAAAATAGGCATGAAAACCATCTAAATTGGCTCTTGCCATTCGATTTGATATAGGACATGATCCCATTGGGATTTGTAAGTCCAAAGATACGGGGTCCTACTTTTAGGGCCTGAATTCCTAAAATAGGTAGCTTGTCAATGTGCTACCTATTTCATGCATTTAGGCCTCAAAAGTAGGACCTCATTTCGTCCTACATGGGGTCCTACTTTTGAGGCCTAAATGTATGAAATAGGCAGCGCATTGACGCGCTGCCTATTTCAGGCATTCAAGCCCTAAAAGTAAGACTCAGTATCTTTGGAATTACAAATCCAAATGGGGTCATGTCATACATCAAATCAAATGGCAAGAGCCAATTTAGATGTTTTCATGCCTATTTTATCGATTTAATAAAGGTATATGCATCAAATAATGTTGTTTATCAATTTTTGGCATACACCCCCAAAATCAAGACCAACCGGCTCCATCACCATGCTACTTCACAGCCATGACTCACGAGCTCGAATGGGCATGGCTTCTTTATTGGTTTGTAGGGCATAAAAATACCTCCAACATAAGAATGACAGACTGAGCTGTCTACCTGCTCCAAGGAAGGCACTGGCAATTTGGCGTCATGCTCTTCTAATGAGCCTCTAGCTTTGACTCCATAGATGAGCTTCCACAACCGTCGTAGCTCCATCTCCAACAATTTGGAAGGGACAAAGGAATATCAAGATTTTGTCAGAATCTTTGAGATTCCTGGAGCCTTCCAACATGACATGTGGCAGATAAGCCCAAACCGTGGTTAGGTGAAGGCCTTTGCCTTCTGGTCAAAGTTTGGCCACAAGGCAATCTTATCTCCTCAGTGGCCACATCAGCAAAGACACATCATCATCTGTCACATCACATGCCATGTCATTGGCACCATGTCATCTGGCCACCTCAACATCTACCACGTCAATAGTGACATGTCAGCCTGCCAAAGTCATAGAAGGGGACACCTCAGCAGTGCCACATCAGCATGCACAGTCATCCATGTGTCTCCTAAGCACTGAGTACCACACAGGCACACTTTTGTAAGTAGCATATGAACACACAATGCCATGTCATCACCCTACCACATCAGCAATTTGGACCCCCTCCTTGGACAAAGTTTGGCCTATCCTTCCAGGAGCCATAACTTTTGATCAAGAGGAAATTTAGAGGTGATCCAAAAAGCAAAAATGCTCGCCAACTCATGCTCACATGCTTAGTACCTCAGATCTGCCATGTGAGATTTCAACAGGTCAGAATCATTGAATCCTGATCATCGCAGCCACATCCTAATCCACTACATTGCACCCAGCACATAAAATGAATTAAGATAAAATTCATCTGCTGTATTTTATGCATCGACATGTAGTCTAGCTATAGAGTAGCACTGCCATAGAGGAGATCCAACTCCACCAAGCCAAGTAAGCCATTTTCACATTATCCAATTAGCTCCCACCAATGTCAATCCATGCAGCCGGTTCTATCATCAGTGAACACATTCACACATCTGACACTAGTTCAATTCTCTTGGAATTGGGCACTTCAACACTCAGTGTGACACTTGGTAGAGTGATCTTCCTCCTCGGATACAAGATTGTTGCACATGTCACCCATGTATAGTCACATTTGTTGACTATTTTTGGCATTGGTTCCTACACACATACACATCATCCTTGTACAGCCTCTTGGCTACTCCCGACATGCAGTTGTCATCACTCTACTATAGGCTTGATCCTTAGCATACTCAGCTCTCACATGGCTTGGTTTTGATTGTTTAGCATAAGCCCCCTAGTGGCAACTCACACATAGTGTTCTCACGGGTAGACACTCTCGCCGCCGGGTAAGCCTCTTGTGCAGAGCACCAAACCACCTCCAGCATGGATTTATCCACATCACGCAATTGATGATACACCAGTTGTGACTCCGGATGAGATCCATCAATGGAAAGAGAATCTACTTCGACCATTCATTGCCACAGGGTATGTACTAGTCTACGATGCAGAGTCGAGCCTCATTTACCTTGATAGATCAGATGCAAATGCTTTAGATGTTAGCATGGATCAACCCGATGTTTCTGCTCATGCACATTTGACAGTAAGCCCTCACCATGAGGTACATTCAACAGTAAGCCCTCAACATGAGGAAACCTTGACAATAAGTCCATAGTACGAGGCAATCTCATCTACATCAGCACAGTTTGATTCTATTGATGTACATTCATCACTCTCATGCATGGATCCGACTCCATCTCTTACCATAGATAGAGATACTTAGCAGGAGTGCACCAATGATCATGTAGTTATTCAGTAGGTAAGTCCTCAGTATGAAACACTCACATCTCCAGTCGCATTTTACCTCTTTAGGAGATTACATTCCAGCATCCACACTGATGCTTTCACCTCTAACACAGAGCATACTTTCAGTTCCCTTCAGCAATTTAGATCATTAGGTCAGTCTTCATGACATTTTAGTATCAGCTCAATCATGCCGCATTGCACCCTTGGATCTAGTGATCACCACCTCTTTTGATTAGTAGATCATTCCTTAGCACGAGGATACCTATGCATCAGTGCGGTCCTGTCCTAGTACAGTGTCCTAGTACAGTGGACATCATTAGGTTCAGCCATAGCACAACCTGGGGAGACTCAGTGTTTCATCATGCACTTATGGTTGTAGTATACAATCCTTACTTGATGAAGACCAGTGGTTGGATCCACGACTATAGTTATACTATAGCATACTTTCGACATTGTTGTCAGTTCTTCTAGGTTGGTGACACTCACATGTCAAAGCCTACCAGATCACATCACCATAGCTACAATGACTAGCCTCACATTCGAATGCCTCTTCTTCAGAGTAGCTGCACATTCCACGGCGACTCATGACATGTTCAACACGCAGCCATACACAACTGTTCACACTGCCATCTTTTGATCGATTAGTCTTTGATCCAGGTGGACTTGACTTGTTGCATATTTCCTTCCTCTTACCTTCGGCCTATTTTTCAGGTTTTGTTCCCAAAGGTGAAGGGTGCTTTTGCTATGTAGTCACTGTGCTCACATACGCACATACTACTCTGATTTCTTTTAGTTTTCTTTTTAGTTTTGGATGCTATATTAATATGCACCAATCGAAATCCACAAACAGGTCTTCTACAGGCACCCTCAAGTGCAATTAAGAGGGGGTGTTAAAGATAGTGTAAATTGCACTATCCATATAGGGCATAGGGGCAAACCCTAACCCTAACCCTAAGGGGCTCACATGTATATCTTCATGTTCATTGTCAATACACTTAGTGTACAAGTAGCTATATCATGTGCACTCCTCTCTCTCTCTCCCTCTCTCACTTCCGCTATCCAGAAACACATCTTGTACAGGCACCCTCTACTTATCCAATGCAATTTAAGAGGGGGTGCTAAAGATAGTGTAAATTGCACTATCCACATAGGGCATAGGGGCAAACCCTAACCCTAACCCTAAGGGGTTCACATGTATATCTTCATGTTCATTGTCAATACACTTAGTGTGAAGGTAGCTATATCGTGTGCACTCCTCTCTCTCTCTCCCTCTCTCACTTCCGTTATCACCAACCTACGGTGTGCCATCATTTCCATGTGATTTTTTGATGAAAGCTCCTTGATTTTTTGGATCCCTCAATGTTACTATTATCTGGGACACATATTTTAACTTGTAGTGTAGGTAGCCATCTTCAATACTATCTTTTTTACATTTGATTCCTTAGCTCCTTGATTTCAATGAATCACTCCTCATGATTTCTTTTCATATTTTAGAAAAGGGAGGATCGAACTCACATTTTTCTCTTAAGACTCTACGAGATCATTTTGAAATTGAGTAAAACTCAATTATTAACCATTGGAATTTGGCTTAGGGGATTTTCTACCACATTAAACTTTCCCTTCTGATATGTTAATTGGATATAAGTCTTGCATTCTTTCAACTCATCTAGCTTTCATTTTTTTAAGTTCTGGTTGATTGCAAAATCCACTTGATCAAAATTGATCTTAAATTTGGCACTATGCAAATAGTACTCCATTTCTTCAAAGCATTAACTATAGCATATAGTTCTTTCTCATATGCTGAGTAATTTTGTTGGGCATGGTCTAACTTCTTGCTTTCAAAATCCACTGGTCAATCCTTTTGTAAAAGTATCATCCTTTTAGCAAAATCACCAGTATCTCAGTGAGGAGATGGCTCCATGCTCCAAATTAACTAGCTAGGCCACTAGCCTACCTACCTTATCTACCTTTGCCTCAGCATGAGACTATTGTGGCCTTGAGGATCCAATTCTGTTATATATCCCTGGGATCCTTCCGTTCTAGACCACATAGAGTGGAAGGCCTTTTATATCCCAAAATAGATGGAGAACCAAACATGGATGGGGCCCTAGATTTTCTTGAGTGGTAGAGGACCAAGGTAGTAAGCCACCTGGGCATGGATTAGAACATTGATCGTGAATACATTCACTGTTTCAACTCGGCGGGTCACTCATAAATATCTAGCATAGCACGTGGGTTCGACGGAAGGGGTTCTTAAAATCTTTTTTTGCACATTTTTTACATACAGAAGGGCAACTTTTAAAGGGGGCATAAAAAATAGATTGAATTTAAAAAAGTGTGCATTTATTCAAGACAAATTCATAGATTAGGGACTTTTGAATTAGGCCTTGATGCACATGATACAGATGACATATATATAGTAAAACCTTTGACTATGCTAGTCATCACGGTGGGGCAATAGGGGTCATGGTGGCAAGTTTTGTTATGGGAGGAATGGTCTCTTCATGAGGTGTAGTAGGATTCAAGAGAGTAGTTCTAGCTTTCGCAAGTAGGGTACTCGAAGAGGGTTGTGGAGGTGTAGGAATCACTTTCTTCAATTATATGCAATAGCTTGACTCCACCAAGAGACTAGCATGCATTGAGTAGCAAGTTCCTCAAGAGGTTATCTTCATGTTTTGGTCATGTTTCTAGAACATCTAGAAGCCATCTCGACAAACAGCCTCCTCAGTTGTGTAGACCAACAAACTCTTGGACAGCATAGGAGTGCTTGTGTGTTGTAGACATAGTTCTCATACTATTAGGAGCCTTTGTACATTCCAACACACAAATGGGTAGATCTACCAACTATAGAACAGCGGGGTAGATCTACCAACTATAGAATAGTGGGACATGATGCATAGGAAGAGCGATAGTAGACTCACATACAACAAACTCTCAGAGAGGATAGGATAGTTCTTGTGTGTTGCAACACAGTTTAGGAGTCTTTAGATAGTCCAGGAGCACACGAAGGGATAGATCTATGAATTGTAGCCAAATTGTGGTGCATAAGAAAAGCAGTAGTAGGAAACTCGCCCATTGAGAACATGCAATGATTTAAAAGCAGTCTACATTAAACAATCACAAACAAAGTTGTCCTTGGTGGTCTAACTTAGCACCATTAATGAAGGTACCATCACAATTTTTGGCTATATTTTGTACGTGGACATTATTCTATTTATGAGATTTTGTGTTGCTAAATATCTATACGTATTCTCTCCATGTTCAAAGTGTTCTTTGTATAAGAGTTGTGTTCTCCATTAAATTATGGGGTTTTCATTAATGGATTTTCATATGTTTTTCTTGAACCTGCTTTTTTTAAAGCGGAAACCAAAAATCATTTGAAAATGTCCTTTCCTGCTCTACTACTAAACGCTTTTGGAAGTCTAGTGAGTCTTTGTACTGTCCTGTTTCTCTGATAGCAGATACCAACTTCTCAATTGACCTGCTCATCATGACATATTAAAAAAACTTAGTGTGTCTATTACATAAGGTACATAATATAGAAGTAACAATAGATTAATAGAATACTTACGTTTGCACTGAGCCATGAAAGCTTGCAATCGAGTTAACAAACCAACAATAGTTGTCTTCAAGGTCCCAAACCACCAGACTCCAATTTTCCCTACACGAATAATTAAGAACCATTATTATTTAACACAATGTTGCCAGTATAAGATGAAAATAAAGGTTGTCATGATACTTACATCTCGTGATATGCCATAAATAGGACTCGCATGCCATGTAAATGTAAAGGCTGTAACCATTTACAAACATCGGCTATCGTCTTTCTGCTATCGCTAAGTATAGGAGAAAGGAGGGAATCCAACATATACACACGGTTTTGTACGGCTCTACCAAATCGTGAGATAACTATACTGCACCAACAAATAAATGAATATTAGCTTATTAGATTTAATCAAAATATTGAATTATCAAGCAGAGAAAAAGTTTGTATCAAACCTGAGAATGGCCATCATAACGTTGTTATTGACCTCATTTGAAGCTCTAGAGAGGATTGAAATCTCCTCTCCCCCAAATTCAAGATACTGAGGTCTATGTTGAATCATAACCCTAATATTAAAAGAGCTTCCCAATTCTTCCAATGAAGCCATGTTTGTAGAGTTGAGGTCTTCTATCCCCTTTGACTCTTTGAGGCATTCATTTCGCACTCCTCTGAGCCATTATCTATTTGCCTTGTGGGAGGGTCCATAATGTTGCCCTTAATGATTGCTCGAATGGTACATGTTATAAATGCATAGAGATGCAAATCTGTATATGTTGACAGTGTGGTGTCATTTTGTATCTCAAAAATTTGACCAAGTACCAAAAAGCAATTGTAGCCCACCCTCCATCCTCAATTATAGATGTGGCTATCCTCTTGATGTGATACCTGACATGTTATATACTCTATTTGTTGTGCCAAGTCACATTGCCGCATTACTGTGTCGATAGCACCTACTAACTTTCGAGCTGATCTACACATCAAAACATATAACAATAGTGAATATGTGCATTGCATATCAATCTACATGTCAAGAAGTGACAACAAGTGTAGTCTATACTTACTCTAACACAGTGCCATGAACGGATGTCATTGAGTTGGCAAAGAAGCACTTCTTAGCAAAGATGTCCACGACTACCAGACTCCAATGTGAGCTGCATTATCAATAAAGAATAATTACTATGTTTGAGACAATTCTAGCAATGCAATAGAAAAAACAAGTAGGGTTTGATGCTTACTTCTCATAATATGTTGTAAAAATAACTCGTGCCTCATTCATAGGAACGTGCTTCAACCACTTGCAAACATCCTCTATGGTTTCTTCTTTGTTGCTAAGCACTTCCGAAATACGAGGATCGAGCATATATGAAACGCTTTGTATATTTTGCGGAAAATTTGCTATAACATTACTATATTATTAAAAAAAGTATTAGCTTCTTGGGTTTAATCAAAATAAGCAAAGTATAAAGCCAAGGAAAAGGTTGCCTCAAACCTGAGGATGGTTGTAATGACTTTGACATTAACCTCTTTCTTAGGATTCAAGAAGATTGAAATCTTTTCTTCACCAAATTCAAAAAAATGAGGTTGTCGAATTAACAACATAGCGGTGAATGAACTTCCAATCTGCTCCAATAGATTCATATTTTCATGACTCATCTTATTGAGAGAGTAGTCTACATCGTATTCTTCTTCACTTGCTATGTCTTTTACATCCTCCTTCTGCTGTAAAAATATAAAAAAGTTATGCGATGTATACATCCCAAATAAAGGCTTAAACAAGCAGATAAGGTTTCATACATGCTTTCATTAGAGTGAGTCTCTCCTCCTCTTGGAGGAAAATTTTAAAAAGTTATGAGATTTACACATCCCAAATAAAAATAAAGGTTTAAATAATCATAGAAGTATAAAGATAGCATGCTTTCATTAGACTCAGTCTCTTCTCCTCTTGGAGGAAAATATAAAAAAGTTATGAGATTTACACATCCCAATTAAACGCTTGAACAAGCATACAAGTATAAAGATAAGGTTTTATACATGCTGCAATGTAGTCATATTTTCAGGTTGTTTCCCAATGGTAGCAATTAGACGCTGAATACTCTCAGCCGGAAACGCTAGTAGATCGGCTTCTGTATATGATTCCATTTTGACTGGTAACTCCAAATCAAAAATCTCTCTAAGAAACAACATGCAGTTGTAGGCAACTCTCCACCCACAGCTGTGCCCATCTTTTTGCTCCACTGGTGGACGTCTTTTGAATTCTACTTGGTCTTGTTGCTCCGTGGTTGTTCTGACAGCAGATACTAGCCGATATGCAGCACTGTCCATCATGACATATTAAATATATTAATATGTCATGATCATAAGATACAAAATAAGAAAGTAACAAAAATATTAAGAGAATAATTACCTTGGGGAGTTGGCATGATAGCCTTCCATTGAATTCACAAACCACAAACGGTTGAGTTCAAGGTCCCAAGCGATCTGACTCCAATGTGAGCTACACGACCAGAATAAAAATGATTATTGTTTTACACAAACTTGCCAAATAAATAGTAAAAATAAGGTTAGAGTTGATACTTACTCCTCATGATAAGGCATAAAGATGACTCGCACCCCATCTAAATTCAAAGGGCTTAACCAGGTACAAACATCTTCTATAGTCTTTTGAGGAGAGCTAAGAATAGAAGAAAGGAGAGCATCGAGCATGTAGACACGATGCTGCACTGCACTAGGAAGCTGAGAAATAACTACACTGCACCAAGAAATAAACAAACGTTAGCTCACAGAATTGATTTGCATTCTGCACTAGGAAACTGATATATAACTACACTGTAAACAAATAAACAAATGTTAGCTCATTGAAGTAGCAACAAATAAACAAACGTTGCCTGAGAATGGCCAGGATAACATTGTCATTAACCTCTTTTAAAGGATTGGAGAGGATTGAAACCTCCTCTCTACCGAAGCTCAAATATTGAGGTTCTCGTTTCAAAACGATCCTAACTTCAAATGAGCTCTCCATTTTATCCAATGCAGCTAAATTTGTAGAATGGGTCTCTGTCATAGCTTGTATTCTATGTTTGCAATCATTCTACTTTTCCATGGTGTCTTTAAAGCTCTTGTGCTCATGGGATTCTTCAATCAAATTTAGAGGTGGTTGCATTGCTGAAGTAGAAGGGAGTGCCTCCATATTGACTTCATCCATTTCTTCTCCCTCTATTGCCTGTAAACAAATATGAGAGATTAGATTCATTATCTTTAAATTTAAATCTTATTTAAAAAATTGTATTTAGTTGAGAAATTGAGAGTTCATACCGCTAAGTATTATCGTAGTGGCCTTTTTTCATAACCTTGCGAGCCATAATTATCAAAGAAGGCATCATCATGTTTGTCTTCATCCACCAACCTCTCTCTGAATGGGTCATGTAAGTCTATCTTTTCATCATCATCAACTGGGACATTATGATCTTCAAGGTAATCATCCATGTCATTAGTGTCCTTGTGGTCTATCTCTTTTTCATAGCCTGTGGTTAGATCTGCTTGAAGCTGAAAATAAGCCATGAAATTCTTATTTTCAATAATATTTGTGGAGTTGCCTTTTCTGAGGAGATCCTCAAATAAATATCCCATCCTGCACAAGGTGACCTCCCAACCTGCCAGTAGCAAATTCTCCATCATGGTAAGCAAGAGACTCCCACTTTTTGTAGGACTTCCATAGTTGTTTTTTTGATAATGTATGGACCTGGGAATATCTTGCTCTTCTAGCATCAATCTCAAATTATTTGAATTCCCTCTTATGTTCTTTTGTAAGGAGTGATCAGGGTTGGGACTCTGCATACACAAAAATAATGATTAAAAAAGAATCGCTATGCCACATTCTCTCTTGCCTCTCTTTGCTGCATAAACACCACTATAGATCTTCAAATCTGATGAATATGCTCGCTCTAGAGTAACCTGCATGGCTTCTTTGTCTTTTTTATCAACAAAAATGACAATGTTGCAAATTGCCACTTTGCTAATGGTGGTATATACTATTCTATCAATGAAGTTATGGATATCATCGCTAGAAACTTCATTGATAAAGAATAGTTGTGGCTTATCCCATGCTGACTCATTCTTGATGAAGTCATCTTCTGAAACTCCCCTGAAGTTCACAAGCTTTCCAGACTCTGCCATAACCTCTACATTGAATTGAAAGCTTTGGTGCATATCTGTCAGCATCCTTATCTCGCTGATTAATCTTTCCACATATGCAACCACCTGTTGTGGGATTTCTTTTCTCATGTAAGAGGTTACTATTTCTGACCCATCTTCATCCTTTTTAATCCACTTGTTTGCCCATAGCTTTACCTTGGGTGTTGACAAAGAAGCTATATGCTTGACCACACTATAGTCAATGTTACAATGAGTAAGTGGAATTTGTTTCTCTGATAGCAAATACTTAATGGCACTATGCACTGCATCACGCCTCACCTGTACATTGATGCATTCTTCCATGCAGTGGTCTTTGTCTTTCTTTCCAAAAAACCATTCTTTCTTTAAAATTTTTTGTGCTGCCATGGATGCATACTTGTCAGGTAAGTACTTTATAGGCCTCCACATCCTTGCTGTTAACTCCTTCTTATCCATTACCTTTGACTTTTCGGAGATAAACAAAGGAGCTTCATAGGTCAACTGTCCACGCTCACAAGCAATGCACATTTCAAGCATCTCATTGAACACTTCAACAAGACGAAATATGATAGAAGTGTAGTCGGCATATCTGTCCCTCACCACCTTGAGGCTTGTCATATTTTCTTCTCGCTCTTGAGTTCCCCTAGGCACAACTGCACTCAAAGAAGTATAGAAGTTTGTGAGTGTGTCGGTGTCTGCTTTTGTGACCTTTCGCTTCAAATCAGGATTTGGAGAACCAAATGTTGTCCCATATAACCCTTGCCTTCTGTAAGACCTCTGATGTTGAGGATATCTTACGCTTTCCATGGACATAATGATTAAGTCTTTCGGACTCAATCAAATAATTGATCTCATGCTTGAATATACAGATTGTTGCAGGATAATAATGGAATGAACTTATCTTTGCAAATTGTTCTGAAGTGAGTCTTTTGACCTCCTTTGCTTCCTTTGCGATCTGATTACAAGCATAAGCCCAATGTTGACCATCAATGGGCTGGAATATGCAATGAAGGAGGAATTCCTTCTTTGCTTCCTTTAGCATATTCTCACCTTGTGCCTCTTCGCCTTGTTCATGTGGAATATTTTTAAGAGTGTCTTTAAAGAATCGACTGAAGGTTTCCTCGAAATGTGTAGGCCCTGTAAATGTTATTTGATCCATAAAACAGGTTTCTTACCATCTCTCAAAGCCTCGTATATTTGCAGTGCATAGGATATATCAAGGCTTCGGCTATTAGTAAAGATAGCTACAGCTTGCACATCTTTGGCATTCACAAACCACGTCCTTTGACCCCAGATATATCCCACATCATCATCTGTAACTGCTTCATTAAGAGGCAGATTAAGATTTTTGATTGATGTGAGTTCATCCTGATCATCTTCAGTCTCGGATTCTGAGTCTTCTTTATCTTTCTCTTCTTTTAACCATTTTTCATCCACATTATCTCTCTCTACAGTGGGACGATGCCTTTTTTTACTGCTTGGAACCATGGCTCTTGCAGTACTAGCATTTTTCATTTCACGTCGTGGTTTGCTAGCAAGAGCTTCTAGCATAACTGCAATAGATCGACCTTGATCTTCTTCAATTTTTTTAAATTCTCGTGCACTCAAGGCTTGTGTTTCATCATCCTTAGTTACATCCACCATTTCTTGCTCTAGAAGTTTGCACTCATGTTCTACACGTTTGTGATAGTGTGCGTGTTCTTCTTGTCCCTGCATCGAAGTCTGAGCTTTTTGATCTCCTTCATGTGAAGATCCTTGAATATGAGGAGCATATTGTGCATCCTGAAAGTACTCAAACATTATCTTTGCATGCATCCTTTTTGCCACCACACTAGGAAATTGCTCCCAAGTATATGCAAGAGCCTCCAATGCACTTTGCAACTCTGGAAACTTTGATGGTTGAGGAGGCGGCATCACAAAGATCTTTGAGTCTCTCCTTGACACAACAAAATGAAGACCGCCAACTTCAGGATCTGAACTCTTTGTAAAAATATCCATAAAAGTCTCTTTTGGCTCTATCATTATGCCTACTACAAGGCTTGAAGTCATATCTTTTTTGAAGAAAGTAGCATCCCATGGATCTTCAACATCATTGAACTCTCTTTTTGACATAAGTAGAAAGAGTCTCTTTTCCTTTTGATGAAGAAACCAAGCTCTTCATCCCATGTGATATCGAGTCCACCTATTAAAGCCATTGGGGCTATATTCCTTTCCTTTCAAATTCAAAGTGACATCAGAGACCCATGCTCTGATCTCAGAGTCATTTTAGGATAGCCCCCACATTAGTTGATTGCTCCATAATCCTACAAGAAAAGATAATGAAGAATTTAGATACATACAACTAAAGTACAATATACAACACTTGATACAATAAATGTGGGAAATAGCCCAAAAGGCTTTACAAGGCTTCATATGGTAATAAATGTGGGAAATAGCCTAGAAGGCTTTACAAGGCTTAAATATTTGTACAAATGTAAAAAAATTAGCCAATAAAGCTTTACAATGAAATAAAATGTCCTCTAGTGATAAAGCTTCAATCTTCGTGAAGACACGTAATCTATCCATCCATTGATTTGCCCTCTAGTCATAAAGCTTCAATCTTCGTGATGACATGTAATCTGTCCATCCATTGATATCTGTGCACTGATACCCAACTGATGCAATCTACCCACTAAAAACGGTTCCACTGATATCCACTTATGCATCCCACATGATATCCACTTATGCAGCCCACTGATACTCGTTAAATAGTGAATGGTCAGGATGGTCGGGTTTATTACAAGGCGCTTTATATGACAATAAATGTAAAAAATAGCATAGAAGTCTTTACAAGGTTTTTTATGACAATAAATGAGCTTAAATATTTATACAAATGCAATAAAAATAACCAATAATCATCAAGCTCCAATATGTCCCATGACATGTAATCTGTCCACTGTTATATGTAATATGTCCACTGATATATGTAATCTGTCCACTGATATCTGCTCATGCAATCTGCCCACTGATAAACTTCTTGGTAAATGGTAAAAGGTCTTATTTAATAGCATGTTATGAGTGTTAAACCGCATGTGAGCGAAGGGACTGACAACGATTAGGAACTAGTTAGAAAAATTTGAGCATGGCTTCGATTGGCAACTTGGAGAATTGTCTCTCCTCTAAGGCAATCTAATCTATGCTAAACTATGCTAAACCAACCGTCGAAGTGAAGAAAAGCAATAAATAATTTCTTTTTCTGTGTTCATTTTAATGTGCTGGGGTTTAAGAGGCTTAAATATGCAAAAGAAGGGGTTTTGATGTAGAGGCTAAACCTGCATGTGAGAGAAATGAAGAACAAGTATCTAAAGAAAAGTTAACATTTTTCAATTTAAAAGATGAATATATATTAAAATATTATCTCACCTTCAAAACAAACCATAAATTCACTCTTTTATAAATTTTTAAAAGTATAATATAAAACATGTAAATATATAAAACTCTCTCTTTACTTTCTCTCTCTCTCTCTCGACTCCTAATTCTCTCTGTAGCCATAGTCAAGACACCTCATTCTCTCTCTTAATCTCTCTCTCTCTCTCTCTCTCTCTGTGTGACAACTCTTATGTGTTTCCCTCTCTGTCCTCATCCCACCACTCATTCTCTCTCTTAGTTTATCTCAAGTCTCTCTTTCTCTCCCTCCCATGGCGGCTAAGATTTATCATTCTCTCTCTTTATCTCTCTCTCTCTCCCTAGGATTTGTAATTATTTCTCTCTCTCTCTCCATCTCTCTCCTCTCTCTCTCTCTCCTCTTCTCTCTCTCTCCCTCTCTCTCTCTCTCTCTCAGCCTCTCTACCTCCCTACCTCTATCCTCTTGGCCGCTAGGATTTGTCATTCTTTCCCTCTCTATGTCTCTCTCTCTCTGAATTATCTCTCTTAATCTCTCCCAGCCTTCCTCCCTCCCTCCCTCCCTCCCTCTCTCCCTTTCTCTCTCTCCTCTGTCCCTCTTCTCACTCTTAATCTCTCTTTCTCTCCCTCCCCTCTTCTCTCTCATTTCTCATTCTCTCTCTCTCTCCCTCCCTCCCTCCCTTGGCGGCCACAGCCACGAGAAGTCTCTCTCTCTCTCTCTCTCTCTCTACCTCCCTCTCTTGGCAGCCACGGCCGCTAGAAGTTTCATTCTCTCTCCCTCTCTCTTTATCTCTCTCTCCCTAAGTCTCCCTCCTCTCTTCGCTCTCATCTCTCTCTCTCTCTTTCTCTCTCTCTCTCTCTCTCTCTCTCTCTCCTCTCCCTCTCTCTCCCTCTCTCTCTTTCTCTCTCCCTAAGTCTCCCTCCTCTCTTCTCTCTCTCTCTCTCCCTCTCCCTCCCTCTAGCATAGAAGTTTCATTCCCTCTCTCTCCCTCTCTCTCTTTCTCTCTCTCTCTCTCTCTCTACCTCTCTCTCTTTCTCTCTCCCTAAGTCTCCCTCCTCTCTTCTCTCTCTCTCTCTCTCCCTCTCCCTCCCTACTCTCTCCCTCCCTCTAATAGCCACGGCTGCCAGGAGACTCTCTTCTCTCTCTTAATCTCTCTCTCCCTCTCTCAGCTCTCTCTTTCTTTCCCTCCCTACTCTTCTCTCTCATTGCCACTAGGAGACTCTCTTCTCTCTCTCCCTCTCTCAGCTCTCTCTTTCTTTCCCTCCCTACTCTTCTCTCTCATTTAAGGAGCCCCTCTTCTCTCTCTTAATCTCTTGTCTCTCTCCCTCTCTCTCTTTCTCTCCCTCCCTACTCTTCTCTCTCATTTCTCATTCTCTCTCCCTTTGGCGGCCACGACCGCGAAGAGCCCCTCTTCTCTCTCTTAATTTCTCTCTTTCCCTCTCTCCTCTTGCCACGTTTCATTCTCTTAAACTTCTCTCTCTCTCCCTCTCTCTCCCTCTCTCTCTTTCTCTCTCTCTCCCTCTCTCTCCCTACGTTCTCCCTCCCTCTAGCAGCCACGGCCGCCAGGAGACCCTCTTCTCTCTCTTAATCTCTCTCCCCCTCTCTCCTCTCTCTCTTTCTTTCCCTCCCTACTCTTCTCTCTCATTTAAGGAGCCCCTCTTCTCTCTCTGAATCTCTCTCTCTCTCTCTCTTTCTCTCCCCCCTACTCCTCTCTCATTTCTCATTCTCTCTCTCATTTCTATTCTCTCTCCCTTTGGCGGCCACGGCCGCTAAAAGCCCCTCTTCTCTCTCTTAATTTCTCTCTTTCCCTCTCTCCTCTCTCTTTCTCTCCCTCCCTATTCTCTCTCATTTCTCAAATTTACAAACTCAAATATAAATAAGAAACTAATTAAAATAGAACTCAAAAACTCAAATAAGAAACTAATTTAAAAAGAATTGTAATGCCTTCTAAAAAACCCCCCTCCTCTAGCTGCCACGGCCGCCAAGAGTTTTCTCTCTCTCCCTTCGCCCCTCTTCTCTCTCTTAATCTCTCTCTCTCTTTCTCTCTTTCTCTCTCTCTCTCTCTCTCTCTCTCTCTCTCTCTCTTTCTCTCTCTCTCTCTCTCCTACTTTATCTCCCTTTTTTCTTTTCTCTCTTAATCTAGTGCTATCTCTCACACACTCTCTCTCTCTCCTCTCTCTCTCTAGCTCTCTCTTTCTCTCTATCTCTCTTTTCAAATTTAGAACACAAATTTCAATAAGAAATTAATTCAAATAGAACTCAAAAACTTTAACAAGAAACTAATTGAAAAAGAATTGTAAGTAAAGAAAAAGAATTACAAGACGAATTTTAAGAAATAGAACTCAAAAACTTTAACAAGAAACTAATTGAAAAAGAATTGTAAGTAAAGAAAAAGAATTATAAGACGAATGAAAAAGAATGCAAGTACCTGGAAAAAGTGAAAAAAGTAAGGCTCCGCTTATCCTTTCTCTTCCGCTCTTGGTTGCTTCAATGAAATGAGGAGAGAATGAGAATGAATGAATGGAAAGAAGAGTATATATAAGAAAAACTAGCCCACTCCTCCCACGCATAAATTTGAATTTTTAAAAAAGAGAGGGAAATTTGAATTCATTATAAATTTGAATTCAAATTTGTGTTCAACATTCTTCTTATACTTTCTTCTCGTACGTTTCTTTTGAATTCAAATTTGTGTTCAACATTCTTCTTGATACTTTCTTCTCGTAAGTCCCTTTCATTCTTCTCGTAAGTCAAATCTTATTTGTCGCTCTTGCTCGTGATAGTAAGTCAAATCTTATTTGAGCAAGAATCTTATTTGTCGCTCTTGCTCGTGATAGTTCTACTTTTAGTTGTAAGAATTCAAATTTGTGTAAGTCCCTTTCATTCTTCTCATAAGTCAAATCTTATTTGTCGCTCTTGCTCGTGATAGTAAGTCAAATCTTATTTGAGCAAGAATCTTATTTGTCGCTCTTGCTCGTGATAGTTCTACTTTTAGTTGTAAGAATTCAAATTTGTGTTGAAGAGCTCGTGATAGTTCTACTCTTAGTTGTAAAAATTCAAATTTGTGTTCAACATTCTTCTTGATACTTTCTTCTCGTAAGTCCCTTTCATTCTTTTCCTAAGTCAAATCTTATTTGTCGCTCTTGTAAGAATTCGACCACTCTCCCTCTACTCCTCTTCTCTATGTAGTGGGCTCTCTCTCTCTCTCTAATGGAGCTCCCTCTCTATGCGATGGAGCTCCCTCTCTAGTCGCATATCTCTCTCTCTCTAGTCCCATACCTTCCCAACCTCTCACTCTCTCTCTCGCTTTCTCTCTCCCTCACTCTCTCTCTCGCTTTCTCTCTCCCTCCCCTCACTCTCTCTCTCCCTCCCCTCCCTCCTCTCCCCTCTCTCTCCTTCCGCTCCCTCCTCTCCCCTCCCTCTCTCTCTCTCTCCCTCCCCTCCCTCCTCTCCCCTCTCTCTCCTTCCGCTCCCTCCTCTCCCCTTCCTCCTCTCCCTTTCTCTCTCCCTCCCCTCCCCTCTCTCTCTCCCTCGCCTCCCCTCCCTCCCGTCCTGGCGGCCGCAGCCGCCAGGACGCCCCCCCCTCCATCCCCTCCCTCCCTTGCCCCCCCCGGCCCCTCCCTCATCCCCTCGCTCCCTCCATCCCCCCCCCCTCCATCCCCTCCCTGGTGGCCGCGGCCTCCAGGACTCCCCCCCCTCCTCCATGCCCTCCCTCCCTCGACCCCCCCCGCCCCTCCCTCCCCTCCCTGGCGTCTTGGCGGCGCCAGGACCCCCCCTCCATCCCCTCCCTCTCTCGACCCCCCCGCCCCTCCTTGGCGTCCTGGCGACCGCGGCCGCCAGGACCCCCCCTCCCTCATCCCCTCGCTCCCTCCATCCCCCCCCCTCCATCCCCTTCCTCCCTCGACCCCCCCGCCCTCCCTCCCTCCCCTCCCCTCCCCTCCCTCCTCTCCCTGGCATCCCCTCCCTCCCTCGACCCCCCCGCCCCTCTCTCCCTCCCTCGACCCCCCGCCCCACCCTCCCTCCCCTCCCCTCCCCTCCCTCCCCTCCCTGGCGTCCTGGCGCGACCCCCCCCGCCCCCCTCCATCCCCTCCCTCCCTCGCTCCCTCCATCCCCTCCCCGCTCCATCCCCTCGCTCCCTCCATTCCACCCCCCTCCATCCCCTCCCTGGCGGCCGCAGCCGCCAAGACTCCCCCCCCTCCATCCCCTCCCTCCCTCGGCCCCCCCCGCCACTCCCTCCCTCCCCTCCCCTCCCTGGCGTGTTGGCGGCTGCGGCCGCCAGGACCCCCCCCGCCCCCCTCCATCCCCTCCCTCCCTCGACCCCCCCCCACCCATCCATCCCCTCCATCCCCTCCCTCCCTCGACCCCGCCCCCCGCCCCTCCCTCCCCTCCCTCCCGTCCGTGGCGTCCTGGCGGCCACGACCGCCAAGACCCCCTCCCCCCCTCCATCCCCTCCTTCCCCGCCGCCCCCCCCTCCTTCCCTCGACCCCCCCCCCCCCGCTCCTCCCTCCCTCCTTGGCTCCTCCCTCTCATCCCCCTCCACTTTCCTCTTCCTCCTGGAGGCCGTGGCCTCCAAGGCTTCTCTTCTTCTCTCTAAACTTTCTCTCTCTCTCTAGTTCCTCTCTCTCTCTCTTTCTTTCTCTCTCTTCAAATTTTTTAAAAAAAATCTAGATAAAGAATTAATCAAAAAAAATTGCAAGTACCTGGAAAAAGTTTGTAAGTTTGCTCTTTCTTGCTTTCTTGCTCTTCCTTCCTTGCTTTCTTGCTCGTCCTTGCTTTCTTGCTTTCTTGCTTCAATGAATGAAATGAGGGGAGAATGAATGAAGAAGGAAGACTATATATAAGAAAAATTAGGTTTTCCTTCTCCTCTCCTATTGGCTTTCCATTCCTCCCCTCTCTTCTATTGGCTTTTCATTTCTCCCCTCTCCCATTGGCTCCCATTACTCCCCCTCTCCCATTGGACCCCCATCCCTCATCCCAATCTTCCATTGGCCCTCCCCCCATCCATTTCTTCTTCCTCCCCCATTGCCACCATTCCATCCCACATTTCCACCACGTCCCATACTCCTCCCATTTCCCAAAATCCCATATTTCCCCATCTCACCCTCCTCTTTTTCATCCCCTATTAACTCCCCTCACTCATTTCACTCCCTTATTATCCTACTCCCCTATTACCTCCCCCTCTCCCATTCCATTCTTTCCTCCCCACTCTCACTTTCACTTCCCATTACTCACTTGCCATTTGAAAACTATTAATATATTATTATACTATTTTTTATACTTATTATCATACACCCCTATTACTTCCCTCTCCCATTCCACTCCTCCCTCCTCACTCCCACTTCCACTTCCCATTACTCACTTGCTATACACATTTGCAAACTATTAATATATTATTATATGATTTTTTATAATATTTGCAAACTTACATGTGGGCAAAATCACAAGTTTCAAAGCGATCCTATTGTGGTCATACAACAACTGTGCTTTTATTCAAGGGCATATTTATCCTCATCAACAAGTTTATTTCAGCTTTTATTTTGACACAATACTCAAGGTATGAAGTGCATAATTTGTGCACTAGGTGTTTACTTTGTTGTATCAAAATTGTTTGCCACACACACACACATATACACATACCGAGAATTTTCTAATATTATCACATCTACATTTCTCTGATGGGCACAAAACTTTGTACACGCCTCAACCTAGGTTGTATTGACTTGCATACAAAGTGGTACTTGTTCGGATAACACACCTCCAAACGTATTTTATGACAATTGTGCATAACACTAGGAACAAAATGGTGTATAATGTGTGATCGACTATGCAAAGCATATCCAATGGACACAAGACTTTGCACATTCCTCAACCTAGGCAGTATTGACTTGTGTGCAAAGTGGCATCCCCATCCGATAAGTACTTGTTTGAAAAATACACCTAGGATCGTGTTTTTTGACGATTGTACATGACACCAAGGCAAAAACGGTATTTAATACTCAACCTACCATGTAAAGCATATCCGATGGGCACAATACTTTGCACGTGCCTCAAAAGCAGTGGTATGGTGTTCCATGCAAAGTGGAACGTCCATTCAATAAGTACTTGGTATGATAATACACCTAAGAGCGTGTTCTTTGACGGATGTGCATAACACTAGGGGGAAAACGGTGTATAATGTGTGATCCCCCATGCAAAGCAGAACCGATAGGCACAATACTATGCACGCACATCAACCTAGTTGAAATTGACTTTCTTGCAAAGTGGCTCCCCCATCTGACAAGTACTTTTTAGAATATCACACCTAGGACCATGTTTTTTATTGGTTGTTGTCCATGACACTAAGGCAAAAACGTTGTTTTATGCTTAATCGACAATGTAACGCATATCCGATCGTCACAATACTTTGCATACATCTCAACCTAGGTATTATTGACTTACATGCAAAGTGGGGTGCCCATCCCATAAGTACTTAGTCGAATAACACATCTAGGACCGCGTTTTTTGACGGTTGTGCATGACACTAAGGCCAAAACAGTGTTTAATGCTTGTTCCACAATGCAAAGCATATCTGATGGGCACAATACTTTTCATGAGTCTCAAAAATTGTGGTATTGAATTGAATGCAAAGTGGTACACCCATCTGATAAGCAGTTGGTCGGATAACACACCTAAAAGCGTGTTTTTTTATGGTTGTGCATGACATCGAGGCACAAACGGAGTTTAATACGTGATATACAATGCAAAGTACATCCTATGGGCACAATACTTTGCACCCACCTCAACCTAGGTGTTATTGAGTTGCATGAAAAGTGGCGTGTCAGTCAGATAAGTACTTGATCCGATAACACACCTAGGACCGTGTTTTTTTACAAATGTGCTTGACACTAAGGCAAAAACGGTGTTTTATGCTTGATCGACAATGCAAAGCATATCCGATGGGCACAATACTTTGCACACACCTTCAACTAGGTGGAATTGACTTACATGCAAAGTGGCACGCCCATCCCATAAGTGCTTGATCGGATAACATACCTAGCAGCGTGTTTTTTAACGGATGTGCATGACACTAGAGGAAAAATAGTATTTAATGCTCGATCGACCATGCCAAGGATATCCGCTGGGCACAACACTTTTCCTACACCGCAACCTAGGTGGTATTGAAATGTTCTTAAAGAGGCACACCCATCTGATAAGTACTTGGTCAGATAACACACCTAAGGGCGTATTTTTTTGCAGATGTGCATATCACTAGGGAAAAAACGGTGTATAATGCGTGATCGACCATGCAAAACATATCCGATGGTGACAATACTTTGCACGCACCAAAACGTAGTTGAAATGGACTTGCGTACAAAGTGGAGCCCCCATCCGATAAGTACTTGTTTGATTAACACACCTAGGACCGTGTTTTTTCATGGTTGTGCATGACACTAAGGCAAAAACGGCGTTTTATGCTTGATCGACAATGTAAAGCATATCCGATGGGCACAATACTTTGCACACACCTTCAACTAGGTGGAATTTACTTACATGCAAAGTGGCACTCCCATCCCATAAGTGCTTGATCGGATAACATACCTAGCAACGTGTTTTTTTACGGATGTGCATGACACTAGAGCAAAAATAGTATTTAATGCTCGATCGACCATGCAAAGGATATCTGATGGGCACAACACTTTTCCTACGCCTCAACCTAGGTGGTATTGAAATGTTCTCAAAGAGGCACACCCATTCGATAAGTACTTGGTCAGATAACAAACCTAAGGGCGTGTTTTTTTGCGGATGTGCATATCACTAGGGAAAAAATGGTGTATAATGCGTGATCCACCATGCAAAGCATATCCGATGGTGACAATACTTTGCACGCACCTCAACGTAGTTGAAATGGACTTGCGTGCAAAGTGGAGCCCCCATTGGATAAGTACTTGTTTGAATAACACACCTAGGGCCATGTTTTTATATGGTTGTGCATGACACTAAGGCAAAAACGGTGTTTGATGCTTGATCGACAATGCAAAGCATATACGATGGGCACAATACTTTGCACACACCTTCAACTAGGTGGAATTGACTTACATGCAAAGTGGCATGCCCATCCCATAAGTGCTTGATCGGATAACATACCTAGCAGCATGATTTTTTACGAATGTGCATGACACTAGAGCAAAAATAGTATTTAATGCTCGATCAACCATGGAAAGGATATCCGATGGGCACAACACTTTTCCTACCCCTCAAACTAGGTGGTATTGAAATGTTCTCAAAGAAGCACACCCATCCGATAAGTACTTGGTCAGATAACACACCTAAGGGCATGTTTTTTTACGGATGTGCATATCACTAGGGGAAAAACGATGTATAATGCGTGATCGGCCATGCAAAGCATAACCGATGGTCACAATACTTTGCACGCACCTCAACCTAGTTGAAAGATACTTGCGTGCAAAGTGGAGCCCCCATCTGATAAGTACTTGTTTGAATAACACACCTAGGACCGTGTTTTTTTATGGTTGTGCATTACACTAAGGCAAAAATGGTGTTTTATGCTTGATCGACAATGCAAAGCATATCCGATGGGCACAATACTTTGCACACACCTTCAACTAGGTGGAATTGAATTACATGCAAAGTGGCATTCCCATCTCATAAGTACTTGATCGGATAACACACCTAGCAGCGTGTTTTTTTCGGATGTGCATGACACTAAGGCAAAAATGGTATTTAATGCTCGATCGACCATGCAAAGCATATCCAATGGGCACAATACTTCTCCTACACCTTAACCTGGGTGGTATTGAAATGTTCTCAAAGCAGCACACACCCATCCGATAAGTACTTGGTCAGATAACATACCTAAGGGCGTGTTTTTTTGTCGATGTGCATATCACTACCGGAAAAAGCGTTGTATCATGTGTAATCAACCATGCAGACCATATCCGATGGATACAATACTTTGCACGCATCTCAACCTAGTTGAAACGGACTTGCGTGCAAAGTGGAGCCCCCATCGGATAAGTACTTCTTTGATTAACACACCTAGGACCGTGTTTTTTCATGGTTGTGCATGACACTAAGTCAAAAACGGTGTTTTATGCTTGATCGACAATGCAAAGCATATCCGATGGGCACAATACTTTGCACACACCTTCAACTAGGTGGAATTAACTTACATGCAAAGTGGCACTCCCATCCCATAAGTGCTTGATCGGATAACATACCTAGCAGCGTGTTTTTTTACGGATGTGCATGACACTAGAGCAAAAATAGTATTTAATGCTCGATCGACCATGCAAAGCATATCCGATGGGCACAACACTTTTCCTATGCCTCAACCTAGATGGTATTGAAATATTCTCAAAGAGGCACACCCATCCGATAAGTACTTGGTCAGATAACACACCTAAGGGCGTGTTTTTTTGCGGATGTGCATATCACTAGGGAAAAAACGGTGTATAATGCGTGATCGACCATGCAAAGCATATCCGATGGTGACAATACTTAGCATGCACCTCAACGTAGTTGAAAGGGACTTGCGTGCAAGGTGGAGCCCCCATCCGATAAGTACTTGTTTGATTAACACTCCTAGGGCCGTGTTTTTATATGGTTGTGCATGACACTAAGGCAAAAACGGTGTTTTATGCTTGATCCACAATGCAAAGCATATCCGATGGGCACAATACCTTGCACACACCTTCAACTAGGTGGAATTGACTTACATGCAAAGTGGCATTCCCATCTCATAAGTACTTGATCGGATAACACACCTAGCAGCGTGTTTTTTTACGGATGTGCATGACACTAAGGCAAAAATGGTATTTAATGCTCGATCGACCATGCAAAGCATATCCGATGGGCACAATACTTTTCCTACGCCTTAACCTAGGTGGTATTGAAATGTTCTCAAAGAGGCACACCCATCCGATAAGTACTTGGTTAGATAACATACCTAAGGGCGTGTTTTTTTGCGGATGTGCATATCACTACGGGAAAAACGTTGTATAATGTGTAATCGACCATGCAGAGCATATCTGATGGTGACAATACTTTGCACGCATCTCAACCTAGTTTAAACGGACTTGCGTGCAAAGTGGAGCCCCCATCCGATAAGTACTTGTTTGATTAACACACTTAGGACCGTGTTTTCTCATGGTTGTGCATGACACTAAGGTAAAACCGGTGTTTTATGCTTGATCGACAATGCAAAGCATATCCGATGGGCACAATACCCTCAAAATACCTTGCACACACCTTAAAATAGGTGGAATTGACTTACATGCAAAGTGGCACGCCCATCCCATAAGTGCTTGATCCGATAACAGACCTAGTAGCGTGTTTTTTTACGGATAAGCATGACACTAGAGCAAAAGTAGTATTTAATGCTCGATCGACCATGCAAAGGATATTTGATGGGCACAACACTTTTCCTACGCCTCAAACTAGGTGGTATTGAAATGTTCTCAAAGAGGCACACCCATCCGATAAGTACTTGGTCGGATAACACACCTAAGGGCGTGTTTTTTTGTGGATGGGCATATCACTAGGGAAAAAACGGTGTATAATGCGTGATCGACCATGCAAAGCATATCCGATGGTGACAATACATTGCACACACCTCAATCTAGTTGAAATGGACTTGCGTGCAAAGTGGAGCCCCCATCCGATAAGTACTTGTTTGAATAACACACCTAGGACCGTGTTTTTATATGGTTGTGCATGACACTAAGGCAAAAACGGTGTTTTATGCTTGATCCACAATGCAAACCATATTCGATGGGCACAATACTTTTCACACACCTTCAACTAGGTGGAATTGAATTACATGCAAAGTGGCATTCCCATCACACTAGTACTTGATTGGATAACACACCTAGCAGCGTGTTTTTTTACGGATGTGCATGACACTAAGGCAAAAATGGTATTTAATGCTCGATCGACCATGCAAAGCATATCCGATGGGCACAATACTGTGCATATGCCTTAACCTAGGTGGTATTGAAATGTTCTCAAAGAGACACACCCATCCGATAAGTACTTGGACAGATAACATACTAAGGGCATGTTTTTTTGCGGATGTGCATATCACTACCGGAAAAACGTTGTATAATGTGTAATCGACCATGCAGAGCATATCTGATGGTGACAATACTTTGCACACATCTCAACCTAGTTCAAACGGACTTGCGTGCAAAGTGGAGCCCCCATTTGATAAGTACTTGTTTGATTAACACACCTAGGACCGTGTTTTTTTATGGTTGTGCATGACATTAAGGCAAAAACGGCGTTTTATGCTTGATCGACAATGCAAAGCATATCCGATGGGCACAATACTTTGCACACACCTTCAACTAGGTGTAATTGACTTACATGCAAAGTGGCACGCCCATCCCATAAGTTCTTGATCAGATAAGATACCTAGCAGTGTGTTTTTTTGGGATGTGCATGACGCTAGAGCAAAAATAGTATTTAATGCTCGATCGACCATGCAAAGGATATCCGATGGGCACAACACTTTTCCTAAGCCTCAAAATAGGTGGTATTGAAATGTTCTAAAAGAGGCACACCCATCTGATAAGTACTTGGTCAGATAACACACCTAAGGGCATGTTTTTTTGCGGATGTGCATATGACTAGGGGAAAAACGGTGTATAATGCGTGATCGGCCATGCAAAGCATATCTGATGGTGACAATACTTTGCACGCACCTCAATCTAGTTGAAAAGAACTTGCATACAAAGTGGAGCTCCCATCCGATAAGTACTTGTTTGATTCACACACATAGGACCATGTTTTTTCATGGTTGTGCATGACACTAAGGCAAAAACGGTGTTTTATGCTTGATCGACAATGCAAAGCATATCCGATGGGCACAATAGTTTGCACACACCTTCAACTAGGTGGAATATAGTATTTAATGCTCGATCGACCATGCAAAGGATATCCAATGGGCACAACACTTTTCCTACACCTCAACCTAGGTGGTATTGAAATTTTCTCAAAGAGGCACACCCATCCAATAAGTACTTGGTCAAATAACACACTTAAGGGCGTGTTATTTTGCGGATGTGCATATCACTAGGGAAAAAACGGTGTATAATGCGTGATCAACCATGCAAAGCATATCCGATGGTGACAATACTTTGCATGCACCTCAACGTAGTTGAAACAGACTTGTGTGCAAAGTGGTGCCCCCATCCGATAAGTACTTGTTTGAATAACACACCTAGGGTTGTGTTTTTAGATGGTTGTGCATGACACTAAGGCAAAAACGGTGTTTTATGCTTGATCCACAATGCAAAGCATATCCGATGGGCACAATACTTTTCACACACCTTCAACTAGGTGGAATTGACTTACATGCAAAGTGGCATTCCCATCGCATAAGTACTTGATCGGATAACACACCTAGCAGCGTGTTTTTTTACGGATGTGCATGACACGAAGGCAAAAATGGTATTTAATGCTCGATCGACCATGCAAAGCATATCCGATGGGCACAATACTTTTCCTACGCCTTAACCTAGGTGGTATTGAAATGTTCTCAAAGAGGCACACCCATCCGATAAGTACTTGGTCAGATAACATACCTAAGGGCGTGTTTTTTTGCGGATGTGCATATCAGTACGGGAAAAACGTTGTATAATGCATAATCGACCATGCAGAGCATATCCGATGGTGACAATACTTTGCACGCATCTCAACCTAGTTGAAACGGACTTGCGTACAAACTGGAGCCCCCATCCGATAAGTACTTGTTTGATTAACACACTTAGGACCGTGTTTTTTCATGGTTGTGCATGACACTAAGGCAAAAACGGTGTTTTATGCTTGATCGACAATGCAAAGCATATCCGATGGGCACAATGCTTTGCACACACCTTTAGATAGGTGGAATTGACTTACATGCAAAGTGGCACGTCCATCCCATAAGTGCTTGATCGAATAACATACCTAGCAGCGTGTTTTTTAACGGATGTGCATAAAATAGTATTTAATGCTCGATCGACCATGCAAAGGATATCCGATGGGCACAACACTTTTCCTACGCCTCAACCTAGGTGGTATTGAAATATTCTCAAAGAGGCACACCCATCGATAAGTACTTGGTACAGATAACACACCTAAGGGCGTGTTTTTTTGCGGATGTGCATATCACTAGGGAAAAAACAGTGTATAATGCATGATCGACCATGCAAAGCCTATCGGATGGTGACAATACTTTGCACGCACCTCAACGTAGTTTAAAGGGACTTGCGTGCAGAGTGGAGCCCCCATCTGATAAGTACTTGTTTGAATAACACACCTAGGGCTGTGTTTTTATATGGTTGTGCATGACACTAAGGCAAAAACGGTGTTTTATGCTTGATCCACAATGCAAAGCATATCCGATGGGCACAATACTTTAGACACACCTTCAACTAGGTGGAATTGACTTACCTGCAAAGTGGCATTCCCATCGCATAAGTACTTGATCGGATAACACACCTAGCAGCATGTTTTTTTACGGATGTGCATGACACTAAGGCAAAAATGGTATTTAATGCTCGATCGACCATGCAAAGCATATCCGATGGGCACAATACTTTTCCTACACCTTAACCTAGGTGGTATTGAAATGTTCTCAAAGAGGCACACTCATCCGATAAGTACTTGGTCAGATAACATACCTAAGGGCGTGTTTTTTTACGGATGTGCATATCACTACGGGAAAAACGTTGTATAATGCGTAATCGACCATGGAGAGCATATCCGATGGTGACAATACTTTGCATGCATCTCAACCTAGTTGAAACAGACTTGCGTGCAAAGTGGATCCCCCATCTGATAAGTACTTGTTTGATTAACACACTTAGGACCGTGTTTTTTCATGATTGCATGAAACTAAGGCAAAAACGGTATTTTATGCTTGATCGACAATGCAAAGCATATCCGATGGGCACAATACTTTGCACACACCTTCAACTAGGTGGAATTGAATTACATGCAAAGTGGCACGCCCATCCCATAAGTGCTTGATCGTATAACATACCTAGCAACATGTTTTTTTACGGATGTGCATGACACTAGAGCAAAAATAGTATTTACTGCTCGATCGACCATGCAAAGGATATCCGATGGGCACAACACTTTTCCTATGCCTCAACCTAGGTGGTATTGAAATGTTCTCAAAGAGGCACACCCATACGATAAGTACTTGGTCTGACAGATAGCACACCTAAGGACGTGTTTTTTTCGGATGTGCATATCACTAGGGGGAAAACGATGTAAAATGCGTGATCGGCCATGCAAAGCATATCCGATGGTCACAATACTTTGCACGCACCTCAATCTAGTTGAAAGATACTTGCATGTAAAGTGGAGCCCCCATCTGATAAGTACTTGTTTGAATAACACACCTAGGACCGTGTTTTTTTATGGTTGTGCATTACACTAAGGCAAAAATGGTGTTTTATGCTTGATCCACAATGCAAAGCATATCCATGCTTGATCCACAATGCAAAGCATATCCGATGGGAACATACTTTGCACACATCTTCAACTAGGTGGAATTGAATTACATGCAAAGTGGCATTCCCATCGCAGAAGTACTTGATCGGATAACACACCTAGCAGCGTGTTTTTTTACGGATCTATGGGGGGGTCACTCATCATATGTAACTCTATCACGTGAGTTCAACAAAAGGATATTTTTTATTTCTAAAATTTACAGAAATAAATATACATAAGGGACTATTTAATATAGTTTTGGGAAATTTTACAGATTTGTATAGAAAAGGGGTACATTTTAGTAATGAAAAATTTAAAGATAAGGGATTTAGAAATAGGCCTTGAACGCACGTGGTATTGACCCCCCCGAGTTACGGATGTGCATGACACTAAGGCAAAAATGGTATTTAATGCTCGATCAACCATGCAAAGCATATCCCATGTGCACAATACTTTTCCTACGCCTTAACCTAGGTGGTATTGAAATGTTCTCAAAGAGGCACACCCATCCGATAAGTACTTGGTCAGATAACATACCTAAGGGCGTGTTTTTTTGCAGATGTGCATATCACTACCGGAAAAATGTTGAATAATGTGTAATCGACCATGCAGAGCATATCCGATGGTGACAATACTTTGCACGCATCTCAACCTAGTTGAAACGGACTTGCATGCAAAGTGGAGCCCCCATCCGATAAGTACTTCTTTGATTAACACACCTAGGACCGTGTTTTTTCATGGTTGTGTATGATACTAAGGCAAAAACGGTGTTTTATGCTTGATCGACAATGCAAAGCATATCCGATGGGCACAATACTTTGCACACACCTTCAACTAGGTGGAATTGACTTACATGCAAAGTGGCACTCCCATCCCATAAGTGCTTGATCGGATAACATACCTAGCAGCGTGTTTTTTTACGGATGTGCATGACACTAGAGCAAAAATAGGATTTAATGCTTGATGGACTATGCAAAGGATATCCGATTGGCACAACACTTTTCCTACACCTCAACCTAGGTGGTATTGAAATTTTCTCAAAGAGGAAAACCCATCCGATAAGTACTTGGTCAAATAACACACCTAAGGGCGTGTTTTTTTGCGGATGTGCATATCACTAGGGAAAAAATGCTATATAATGCGTGATCGACCATGCAAAGCATATCTCATGGTGATAATACTTTGCACGCACCTCAACGTAGTTGAAACGGACTTGCGTGCAAAGTGGAGTCCCCATCCGATAAGTACTTATTTGAATAACACACCTAGGGCTGTGTTTTTATATGGTTGTGCATGACGCTAAGGCAAAAGCAGTGTTTTATGCTTGATTGACAATGCAAAGCATATCCGATGGGCACAATACTTTGCACACACCTTCAACTAGGTGGAATTGACTTACATGAAAAGTGGCATTCCCATCGCATAAGTACTTGATTGGATAACACACCTAGCAGCGTGTTTTTTTACGGATGTGCATGACACTAAGGTAAAAATGGTATTTAATGCTCGATCGACCATGCAAAGCATATCTGATGGTGACAATACTTTGCACGCATCTCAACCTAGTTGAAACAGACTTGCGTGCAAAGTGGAGCCCCCATCCGATAAGTACTTGTTTGAATAACACACCTAGGATCGTGTTCTTTTATGCATGACACTAAGGCAAAAACGGTGTTTTATGCTTGATCGACAATGCAAAGCGTATCCGATGGACACAATACTTTGCACACACCTTCAACTAGGTGGAATTGACTTACATGCAAAGTGGCATTCCCATCGCATAAGTACTTGATCGGATAACACACCTAGCAACGTGTTTTTTTACGGATGTGCATGACACTAAGGCTAAAATGGTATTTAATGCTCGACTGACCATGCAAAGCACCTTCAACTAGGTGGAATTGACTTACATGCAAAGTGGCGCACCCATCCCATAAGTACTTGATCGGATAACATACCTAGCATCGTGTTTTTTTATGGATGTGGATGACACTAGAGCAAAAATAGTATTTAATGCTCGATCGACCATGCAAAGGATAACTTGGCGTGTCCATCTGATGAGTACTTGATCGGATAACTTCTCCCACCAATAAATTAAGTACTAATTTAAAATTATAATAAATGAGTAGATTATTAAAAAGAGACTAATATTTATGTAATTGTTGCTACTGCAGCTTGCTTGCGAAGGACTCTCACAAAGGAGATGGCTATAGATTTTGTTCCAGGGATGGATGTGATTTTATGTAGCAAAAGAGAAGTAGTTGCATTTGCTACAATCCATGATAGTGATCCCAATTCAATTTACCACTTTCGAAGACTTGGCGAAGATAAGGCGGCAGTTACTGTATCAAAGATTCTTAGTGCACATGTTGAGCTAAAGTATAAATGTGGAGATATAGAAACACTTGGAGATGTTATGCCCTACAATACATCCAACAAATCATTTATAGCATGGGACAAAGATGAGACTTATGCAACAGACATTATCAAGAATACAAAGTGCACCACCTTGGATTTTACTATAGGGGACATTTTACAAATGAGATCATTTGCAAATAAGACTGTAGCAGAAGGTGAAGTATTGGGATTTGAACAAGTGGAGCAATGGTCATTTGCACAGATGAGGATTCTAAAAGTCACTGATGATGGTATGGTTGATAACATAACATCCTTATGTGATTCCTACTATAAGGTAGGCAAGAATATGAGATGGAGCATGCAATTTTTAAACATGAGAAAGAGGCACGTGGTTTTCAATGATAAAGACAAGGTATACTACAATATCAAAGGACCTAAAAAGCGTGCCCATGTGCCAGGCTCTATCACTTCAAATGTGGATGATTTCAATGTACTCAATTATAGAAGTGACATCTTATCTGGAGTGGATGAGTTCATTGGTTCCAAGAAACAAAATGATTTTAGAAGCGAAGCCTTATCTGGGGTGGATGAATTCTTGCACAGTGAGAAGGGCAAAGGTTTCAATAGCGATGTCTTGTCAAGTGTGGATGAGTTCGAGATGAGTTCATGCATATTAACAAACCTGGTGTCAATCAAGCTTGTGGATTTGTGAAAGCCATGCAAGATGTCCCAATGAGTGATGTTCTCTCAGGAGTGGAAGAGTTTCAAGGTTCTCAATACTCTCGTAGAATATTGAATTCATTGAATGGTCCTAAGAGTATGTTAAAAACGAGGATGAGATCAACAGAGGATTATTCAATATTTAACTTTGATTGTGATATGGCCAAGGATGCAACGACCAATCATGGATGCTTGGTTACAAACAAATGTGAGGAGAAGAAGTGCATAAATACAGATAACAACGTGCACGAGGAACGAAAACAGTCATACATATGCATGAAGAGAAAGCGAATCCAGGCAGATCCACAAAAGCAACCAAAGAGGAAGAGAGTAATGAAGGAGGAGAACATGTTAAATGCATTGGGATATCTATGTTGCAAGCGAAGATGTATGCGCTTCATTGATCTTGCAGACATCAGGGAATGTAGAGGACACGTGTGGCAAAGAAGAGGAAGCGAAAGAAATGAATACCTTCTCACAAGTCTCTCTTGCTTTCTTCAGAATGGCAATAAAAGGCTAAGTTCAAGACAAAAGGTAAAACCTCTCGTAAATGGAAAAAAGATTTGCAATAAGGCATATCACAATATTACTGGATTATCCCATGGTACATATTGGGATTTAGTCACCAAGGCAAAGGGTGGCAACAAATTTAGCATTCACGGTAATAGAGGAAGGTCCAAATCAAGAATCTCAACTGTCAGGGCAGCAGCAATTTTGCAAGACTTCACACATGAAAATGCTTTACCTCAACCCCATATATCTACCAAACTCCCTAACGGTGACGCGATCACTGAAATGCACCTTCCAATGGGCTTGACAAAGCTCGAAGTATTTGACTCTATTGCAGAAAAGCAAAGGCAAAGAGGGGATGCCGTAGCTTCTTCTCATACTTTGTATACTCTTTGGAAGAAGAACTTTGGATATGTTAAAATCCCAAGGAGGCAAAAAATGTCAAAGTGCAATGTCTGTGATGATTTAAAGCGAGCGATTGAGAGTGCAACATGTCCAAATCAAAGGGAATTATACAAAAAAAACCGAAAATCTCATCATGACCTTATTCGACATTCTAGACAAAAATATGCATTTTGGAAGGAGCAAGCTATTTCGCATCCCGATGACTACATGTGCCTTATTGTACATGGCATGGATCAGAATACAACAACATTGCCTCGTTTTGTTGCCACTCCACCTAAATTACAAGGAAAGCACTTTCTAAAGACACATCTATGTGGAGTGTTAGTGCATGGAATTAAGTTCTTTGCAGATATATGGATTGATTCCTTGCATCTACATGATAGCAATCAAGTTGTAACATCTATTATGAAGGCAATTCGCAATGTACATGCAGAAAAAGGTCGCCTACCACCGACTTTGAGAATACAAGCTGATAATTGCTGGCGAGAAAATAAGAATGTACTCATGTTTGCATTCTGCTCCATGCTAGTTACTCATCGAATCTTCAATGAGGTCGAATGTGGATTTTTGTATGTTGGGCATACACATGAGGATATCGATCAGGTTTTTAGCACAGTCTCAAGGGAGCTTAAATGCAAGGATGTGGAGACAATAGATGACTTGGTAAGAAGATGTGGCAGGCAAGTTGGTGGTCGTAAGGAAAGTACAGTATGTGAGAGGCTCGAAAGAATGTATGATTGGAAGAGCTTCATTCTACCTTTCATACAAACGGGTGGTGATGCATTGACAGGTCATACCAATCCACACTACTTTCGTTTTTTTTTTTAAGATAAAAAACCCGTAATGCAATGGCAACAATATTCTCATGATACAAAATGGGAACTTGAAGAACCTTACAGTCTCTTAACTTCAATTCCCAGCAAGGAAAGGTATCCAACATGGGCTCCTATACAAGAATTCAATGAGAGGTCTAACTGTGAAATAGAAGGATTAAAAGCATTTATTACATACAAAGAGGAAATGCTCCAGAGATATCCTGATTCGAAGCCTACTTGGAGACAACACACTACCACTGTAATTAACAAGACACAAAATTTAATAAAGGACCTTGAGAGAATGTGAGGCTCAAAGGATGTCAAGGAAGAATGCAATATGTTTTGGCCAAATGTTCATAACGATTTGCGCCCAGCTCCAGTCTTTGAAAATGAATTTGTATCATTACTCCCACGTCCATATTGTGGACCGAAGAAGAGAGAGTTTATGCCACAAGTAGATATAGAGGTCGATTGTTTTGTTGTGGTTCGGCCATCAGATGATGAATATGAGAATGTGAAGTTTTGGGTTGCAAAAGTAGTTGATGTGCAAAGAGATGACCAAGGGAAAGCTACAACATTTACAGCGGTATGGTATGAGCCAAAGGGCAGGAAGGAGAATATGGATAACAACACATTGTATACTAATTGTATAATGAAGGAGTGGGTCCCAAATGATGAAGCGGTCTCTCAAGTTTATACGGAGACAATCATAGTGTCTTGGCATTCAAGGGCAAAGAAATCAAAGAAGCGCATGGGATATGAGGTAGAAGGAAAAATAAAAATACCACAGCAAAGTATTTTGCATATACACGAATTTTTAAGGATGCTTGCCATGGAGGAAGTAGAAGGAGACAGCGCAAATGAAGAATGTCCATGATTAAAGCTTTGTATTGAAGTCCATTGAAGGATTTTATTTGGGTACTAGGCAAAAAGCCAATTCATCACCTCCTATGTCAAATGAGAGTCAAAATATGCACTGGATGTCACCCAAGGGTCAAGGCTTGGCAAGACAATAGGGAGTTAATGCAGATGGCACCTGGCAAGGGACTATCACATTGAGCAATAAGACAATGGGGAGTCAATGCACCCAAGGGGCAAGGCTTGGCAAGACAAGTAAGAGTTAATGCAGATGGCACCTGTATTTTGCACCGGATGTCACCCAAGGGTCAAGGCTTGGCAAGACAATAGGGAGTTAATGCAGATGGCACCTGGCAAGGGACTATCACATTGAGCAATAAGACAATGGGGAGTCAATGCACCCAAGGGGCAAGGCTTGGCAAGACAAAAGGGAGTTAATGCAGATGGCACCTGGCAAGGGACTGTCGTGACATTGAGCAATAAGACAATGGGGAGTCAAATTATGCAGATGGTACGAATTGAGGCTCTTTAAGAGCAACAATTTAAATTGTAAACATATGTTCAATCTATATCATTTTGGATATAAAGACTCTAGCTGAGAGCAACGTCTCTCAATGTAATCATATAATAATAGCTATAATTGCTAATATACCCCTTTGGTTCAATACAAAACTTAGGTCTTATGGCATCATGTCTTTTTTCTATTTATTAAAAGTTTTAAAAATTTTGTGCATATTGCGAGTGACAATGCTATTTTCATGAAATATTTAAGTCTCCTTTCATGGATTTATAAATTTATCACGTCAAGGAAAAATATTAAAAGTAATTAAATTAACAAATAACTTAGGTATAGCTAGAATTTCTAATATAGGATTATTTCAAATTCTTGCATGTTGGTGCAAAAGTATAGATTAAAAAAACAATATTTTTATGTGAATATGATAGTGCCACAAAGTGAACTTTTGATTTGGGAAGAATATTTTCAGAAAGTAAAATTTTGATTTGGGAAGGATATTTTCACAAAGCAAACTTTTCATTTGGGAAGGATTTTTGGGCTTCATCCAAAAACAACAGAAAAAGTCCAAAATTAATGAAATAGGTGTTTATACTTGTGAGTGTGGTTTGCTCCTCCCATTCCTTCCGTCTTGGGGAAATTGTAGACCACAAACACAAGGGCTAGTGGATGCGAGTGTTTGTTGTGTGTTCTTGAGGGTGCTCTATACTCCAACTCCTTACGTTTTGGGGAACTTGTGGACCATGATCATGAGTGCCAATGAATACGATTGTTAGTGAGGAGTGTTGACTCTTAAGTTAAGGGCCTTAGGTATGGAGAGAGGGGGAGACGAGATGACAATGATTTGAGCAAAAATTTGGCATGTGTTGCGACTATGAATGCACAATCAGAAATTCTTGAAATTAGAAATTCTTGTCCACAATCTTCAAGACAAGTTGTGACTAGGCAAATTATGGATGCATCGAGTCATGTCCATGCCAGTATTCATATTCCTAAAAATGTTCTGGGGGTTGAACAAGGAGATGCAGAAGAGGATCTTATTGCCGAAATAGGCACTACCCCAACGCATGATCCACCTTTTGAGGTTGTTAACCAAGATGCAGGGAGAGGATTTATGTGGATGTCACAATCCTCTCAAAGGGGTATTCGACATGCACAGGGGGGAAAGCGTAAGTCACATCGTCCAGAATGGGACTTTGTCATTAATGTTCGTGACTACATTGGGTGGAAATGCAAGTATTGTGGAATACAAAAATCTTGGGAGCACCTCGCATAAGGGGCCACTTTGACTCAAGAAAGTGCATTCAACATTTTGTGGCCCCAGGAGCTACTGTAGTAGCTCGCACCTTGACATAGAAATTGCAATCTTCTGGAAAATACAAAGAAGATCCATTTGGGAAAGTCAAGGTGTAAGCTCGGGGGGGTCACTCATCATATGTAACCCTATAACGTGAGTTCAACAGAAGGATATTTTTTATTTCTAAAATTTACAGAAATAAATATACATAAGGGACTATTTAAAATAGTTTTGGAAAACATTTACAGATTTGTATAGAAAAGGGGTACATTTTATTAATGAAAAATTTACAGATAAGGGATTTTAGAAATATGCCTTGAACGCACGTGGTATAGAGGGTTTATACATAGTGACCCCCTCGAGGGTGTAAGTGGAGTAGATTTTGTAAGCATACACAGTGATGGAAGTACAAGTGTTACAGGCTCACATACCAGAAGTCCTTGTGTGGACACTAGCATGCAAGATAGATTGCCACCTGTATCTTGTGACACTAGATTGGCAACTGCGACTCCTAACTTTAGGCAACCCATGATAGTTGAGAGCATCCAGATTCAAAATTTGGAAAATGCATAGTATGTACTTGGTAGATAATTCTTGCAGTCAGGATATCCACTAAGTATGGTCGATAACAATGATATGAGAGCTGCATGGAATTGCATTGCTAACTATATCACTACTACAAAACTAGGTAGAAATGGCAGCCCAAAAGTGACATTTCTACATTATTAAATGGCACTTTCTTGCCGCTATTTCCACATGTGCCATTTTTTGGAAATGGCAACCAAAAGTGCCATATATTTTTGCCATTTCTATGTCCATAATGGCAACCAAAAGTGCCATATATTTTGCCATTTTTACGTATGAAATGGCAACTAAAAGTGCCATATAGTTTTGCCATTTCCACATACAAAATGGGAACCAAGAGTGCCATATATTTTTGCCATTTTTGTGTCTAAAATGGCAACCGAAAGTGCCATATATTTTTCCATTGTTACGTATCAAATGGCAACTAAAAGTGCCATATAGTTTTGCCATTTCCACATGCAAAATGGCAACCAAAAGTGCCATATATTTTTTCCATTTTATGTCTTAAATGGCAACCAAAAGTGCCATATATTTTGCCATTTTTATGTATGAAATGACAACTAAAAGTGCCATATAGTATTGCCATTTCCACATGCAAAATGGCAACCAAAAGTGCCATATTTTTTTGCCATTTTGATGTTTGAAATGGCAACCAAAAGTGCCATATATTTTGCCATTTTTATGTATGAAATGGCAACTAAAAGTGTTATCTAGTATTGCCATTTCCACATGCAAAATGGCAACCAAAAGTGCCATATATTTTTGCCATTTTGATGTTTAAAATGGCAACCAAAAGTGCCGTATATTCTGCCATTTTTACGTATGAAATGGCAACTAAAAGTGCCATATAGTTTTGCCATTTCCACAATCGAAATGGCAACCAAAAGTACCATATATTTTTGCCATTTTTAATGCATGAAATGGCACTACAATAGAGACCAACTGTGAAAGAAATGGCAAAAGTTGACATAAAAATTGTCACTTATTATGTTCAAAATGGCAAAAGATGACTTAAAGTTTGCAAGATTTCATGTTGAAAATGGAAATAAGGTGATACAAGATGCCATTTCTGCTTTTATAAACAATAGCATTTCAAAATGGGCAAAAACATTTAACTTAGATACTAGCTTTTAAAATGGGCCAAAAAGTTACATGGCATTGGAATCTCAAATGACTAAAATTTTACATTTGATACTTAGTATCCATGAATGAAATTTATTGTCTAAGTGTGAAAGATTAATCAAAAGTATTAAGTGCATCAGTACTCATATTACACAATGTGAAGAAGTCATCTAAAATTCTAAGGATAACTTTTACATTTTATAACACACACATTTTACTTGATAACAAATATTATTCGATAGTTGATTGAGAATAAATAATTCAATTTTTACATAACAAAATAAAATATAAAATTATAAAGACATTACATGAAGAGTTTTCCATGCAACATTCAAGCCTACAGCTTGACCCAATGTCTGAATCTCATCATTTGCTTTGAATATACAAGCATCCTTAATGATTGCATCATCAACTTGTACTGCTACCTAACCAACTTCTATTGGTATAGTATGAACTCTAAATGAAGGATCCAAACTAATTAGTGTCCCTATTCCAACTATGTCTTTTGATCATTAGTAGAATATTTGTTTAAAATATCTTTATGAAAAATATCTACAATACATGCACATGTGCATGTGTGTGTGTTTCTGTGTCTGTGTGAGCATGAATCATCTTTTTTGTGAAAATTATCATGAAGTAGGCATGAAATTTACCAAAGGTAGAGCAGAAATGCTTTTCCTCAAATCATTAAGTTATTCTTGCAAGGCATCCATAGCCTTGTCCTTGTCATGAAGCTTTCTTTGCAACTCAACAGTCTTCTCATGTATCACTTGGTCTAAATCACCGATTGCAAAAATTGTTTTGCCATAAGTAATCTTTTTAGTAGGTACAACCAGTCTTGGACCAGAAATGTTATTATCCCCATTGCCATTTGGATTAGGATCCTACACAATAAAAAACATGACATATATCAAATTGATATTATATTTCATTAATTAATAATTTCTATTCATAAAACAAAGAGAACATGAAGTACCTCTAATGAAACAACACCATTGGTCTCTTTAGACAATGCATAGTCAGATAGTATTCCTCTTCCTTTCATCCCATATCCTTTGGAGGTATGAGCTTCTAAAAACACCTCTCAATATGAAGGAGACCTTTGAAGTTTAGAGATCTACATGTTTAAAATATTTGCCATACATGTGGATTTATCAAAGAGTACTACTATAAAAACATGAATTATGAAAAGAAAGAAAACTATTAAACTTACAAGTTCTTGTTTCGTTCCAACATAGCTTTTTCAACCTAAATTTGTAACGTTTTCTTGGGCCTTTCTATTTCTCTTATTTCTTTCACTAGATCTCTGAAAAACAATGTCAAAATGTAGTTAAGTTAAATAGAATAAAGAAAGAACATGTGATACTTGCAATAAAGTGTGTGTGTGTGTGTACCTTGAATTCCTCTGAATTTACGAGTGTCTTTATTCTTTCCCATACATCATCTGGTAGCCATCTTGGTTTTTTTGCATCATCTCCATCCCATAAGTAAACACTATAAGCCTAGCATCAACTCATAACAAACAACACATTAATAAAAACTCAACAAAATCAATGTTAAAGTAAATAAGTTTTTAATAGAATACTTAAAAAATTCACATATAGCCTGTTTGTTCACTCTGAATGCTTTTGAAACTTTAGTTTTTCAGCATTTGTCACTAATATTACATTCATATCGAGCCTACACTTACAATAAAATATACACAAAATTATTCATTAATATAAAAGAAATTTTAAATACTAAACATTTAAAAGTAAGACCATCGAAAGATATCAAGAAAAAGTCAAGACTTACATCAACATATCTTCTCACTGCCTCCTTTTGAATGATCGGTACAACTTTAATTGATTGCACAATGAGAGATCCATATGCCTACGGATGGCTTGAGTTATTTTCTAAGCATATGAATCTTTGTGTATTCCACAAGGAACTTGTTTCTCATTTACATCCACCTTAATACGATGTCCTATCTCAATAAATTTTTCTTTCTTGGCCTCTCTAGATGCCCCTTTAAGATATCTTTCTCTTTCTATCATTGCATCATCCTTTAATATTCTTTTTTTTTTGGTTACCGGTGATGTAACTTCTTCATCATGAACATTATTTGGAAAATTTTCTAGAAAAAGGTAATAGCAAAAATAAGAAAAATAGGTCACACAAAGATAATGTCAAGATATTGCAATCAATCAAAATCAATCCAAATAATAATACAAATAAAGAAAGCATGGAATGTTCAACACCTGATATATCATTGTTCTTCAAATTATTAAGTTGATGTTGACAATGATAGCCTTCCATGGTATGTCGTTGGTCATTTTCATATCTGTTGATGATGATGAGTGGGCTATCAAAGAAGAAAGTGTCTCTTTATCTTGATTAAATGTGGATCCTCTTCTAGTTCTCTTACAATATTTTCCTAAATTTTTTGGTATCCTTTCAGCCCAAACATTTGCCAAATGGCGAGCAACATTATCCATGATTGTAGTATCTATTCATTCAAAAGTTATTTATTAAGCATACATCTCTCTCTCTCTCTCTCTCTCTCTCTCTCTCTCTCTCTCTCTCTCTCTGTGCATATGCACACACATATAGATGAATTCCATATGATGCAACTTTGAAAAGTTTCAGAACAATCTCAACTAACATAATTGATTGATCCTAATCAATTATGTTATCATCATCACCGTTATCTTCAATATTCAACAAGTCTATACAAAATTCTCCTAAATTTTCAAGTATCATTTCAAGCCAAACATTAGTCAAATACAAGGCAAGATCATCCATGAACAAAATCTTTCCCTCTCTCTCTCTCTCTCTCTCTCTCTCTCTCTCTCTCTCTCTCTAATTGTAACAAGTTTTAAAGAAATCACCCAAGTGACATGATTGCTTAATCCTCATCGATTACATCATCATCATCACCATCATCTCCAATATTCACCAGGTCAGCTACAATTTGTTCCTCTCCTTCTCTAGGTCCATCATAAGTATCTAATATATCATGTTGAAATGATGATGGGCATGAGAAATCTCTAGACATAGAGAAATCAACAATGGAATCGCTATCTGCTGCCCCTGCTCTTGGAATGTGATCAAGCACAACACTCCAATTTTGCTCCTTTGGGTCAGGCACATAAAAAGCTTGTTGTACATGTGAAGCCATGACAAAGGGTTGGTCATCAAGATTTGAAGAGCTCATTTTCCTTGTTGTGTTGACTAGTTGGAATCCATACTTATCTATTTTCATTGTAGCATTCTTTCCTTTGGTATCGGATTTAAACCAATCACAGTACAATAAGATGGTAGTGAAAGACCCAAAATCCAATTGAAGTATCTTCTCAATCTTTCCAAATAAATGAATAAAGCTACATGTTGGATTTTGATCTTTGATACTACTTTGGCTTAGCATATCGAAATATGTTGCAACTCCACAATTTTGTGTTTTTTTCCCAATATCTCCATCTTTTGTTCGTAGATGGTATCCATTGACACACATTTGTTGATGAGAAAATGCCTTATGACTAGGCCCTTCTGCCAAATCAAGAAGTGTAAAATAGTCATCACCTTCAAAGCTTTTAGTTGGTGACCTACAGGAAGAACATAAATAAAGTTAGAACTATCTTTAGTCCAGCAAATGTACATGTGAATGAAAATCAAGGGTATTATTACTTACCTTTTGTTTCAACCACATTGGAAAAGTTCTCAAGTATTTCGTTCTTTCATTATGAGAGACCTTTTTTCTTGAATGTTGAAACATCACTTCAGCCCCCTCTTCAAATATCCTATTAGAAGATCATAATAAAAAGAATGTAATTGCATAATATTTTAAAGAACATGATTGGATGTTCAAGTTGGTTAATGCAATTACCTTTTCCATTTCATGATGATTTCGCTATTTTCCAAGACACAAAGATGGGCTTGATGTCTTGTCAAGTCATCAAGTACGATCTCCACTCCATTCCCTTTCAAGTCCTCATTGTAAAAAGTTTCATGCTCCTCTACATCCCATACTCTTCTTCATGATCCATCAAACTTGCTGATATACTTGAGAAGAATCCCATAGCTTCTGTGATTGCATATCCCTGAGCCATACTTCCTTCTGGCCTTACCTAATTTTTCACATAACGTTTCAAAGTCCTCATACTTCTCTCAAAAGGATACATCCATCTGATACTAACAGGTCCACAAACTCTCAATTCCTCAACTACATGAATAAGTAGGTGTGTCATAATGTCAAAGAAGGAAGGAGGAAATACTTTTTCCATTAAACATGAAACATATATGGCTTCTTCATACAATGCATCCCATTGTGTCATGTCCAAAGCTCTTGTAGATATTCTTTGAAACACAAGACTTAGTCTCATAATAGTGGAGCGAGCAGAATCAATCAAAGAAAGTCTTATTAACTAGTGGCAGTATATCTGTTGAAGGAAAATATGATAATCATGCATTTTCATTCCTTGTAGCTTTTTGCTAAGAACATGCTTTTGCAAAGATGTTGAGGACCCTGTTGGAACTTTCATATTGTTTACAAATGCAAAAAAATCATCCTCTTCCTTCTTTGTAAATCTATATGACGTAGCTGACATTTTCAACTTGTCATTTCTTCCATGGTCTACTTGAGGCCATAATTCTGGTAGTATTTTCATATCCTTCATGTCTAGACAAACTCTTAATGAATCTTTATTTGATTCTTGTAAGAGTGTCTTTAAAACATTTTCAGCAGTATTTTTCTCCACATGCATCACATCAAGAGTGTTATGAACAAGAAGGTGCTACACAAAAAAGAATACAATATTTAAATTTTCATGGAAGATAAAACAAGGTATTTTAAGTTTTTTAATCATGTAGAAGCATGAGTGCTTACATCTTAATATGGCAATGTATAAAATATTGACCATCTTTTCCACCCAGTCAATAACCTTGGATCTTCTTTAGGCTGCCTATTACTTTCGAGTAGCCACTTCTCCCTTTGTCTACAAATTTCCTTTATTTCTTTGACACTAGGATATATAGGATGCTCTCTATATTCAGTGGAGCCATTAAATGCAATTCTTAAACTTCTAAATCTATGGTCCATTGGAAGAAAGCGCCTATGGCCTATATATTCCATCTTCTTAAGGCATGATGAGTATCTTCCTCGAAATGCAAGACCACATATACTCGGGGGGGTCAGTCATCATGTGTAACCCTATCACGTGAGTTCAACAGAAGGATATTTTTTATTTCTAAAATTTACAAAAATAAATATACATAAGGGACTATTTAAAATATTATGGGAAAAATTTACAGATTTGTATAAAATGGGGTATGTAAAGATGGAGACATCAAGGGAAGAGGACCATGCTTTATTTTGAAAGGAAGGGAAGGGAGAAATCAAAGTACTAGCTAGGTGGCTTTACAAGAATGAGCGCGTGTCATGAAGGAATAGCCCCCTTCTTTTATAGCCAAGAGAGAGAGTCTCTCCCGATAAATGCATCCTCCCACATGCATGGTGTGTGTGGAAGAGTCTCCCATGTGGGCTAGGAAGTTACGCACTCTCAATTGTGTGCGATAACGCTTGGCCACATTTTTCCACATATATCAACTCCCATATCCCAAGTCTATGATACTCCCTTGGTCTCTTCCCAATTTTATAATACGTTCAAACATCTAAGAGGATAAGTGGAGGGTTGGCACAAGGAATCTTGCCACCTCATCCTACTTTTTCCATTATTTAACTTGCATCCTTAAACTATCTATACCTCCCCCACATGGGCCTATCCTATATGGAGGGAATAACCCAATATAATATCCATCTCCACATATTTTATATTACTTCTCCCATGGACTTTGAGCCATATCTCACTAAATGTAGCCTAGGTGGAGGGGTGGCACATGGAGGAGCCATGCCACCTTACATTTTATAATATCACTACCATGGATCACACCTTATGAGTCCTCTTACGTGGAAGGGTGGCACATGGTCATGCCCTGCCACCTCAACCCTAGGCCCTATGCACACCATATTTTATTGTACTATTGCTACACATACAAACACACACACATATTAATGCCTTTTTCCTTAGACAAATTTATCCATAACAGTTCCCCCCCCCAGGTAGGGAATGCACAGCATTTCCATGCCTGGGTCCATCACGCACAAAGAAGGGCTTGAGATAACGCTTGTTGATCACCTTCTTGCCATATGGCTCATGCAGCTCTTGAACTTGTACAGACCCATTGCTACGTTCCTTGATGACTTTGTATGGACCGGTCCATATTGGCAAAAACTTCTTATCCATTTGGTGGTCCAATCTGTTATCAAAGCATAGCACAACATCCCCCTCAGCAAAGTGTCTTTCCCATCCCTTGCAAATCTTAGCATCCAAGTGGTCCTTTTGTCGATTCTTTTGAATCTCTATTTGATGTAGGGCAAGGCGTCGGGTTTCATCTAGCTTCTCAAGTTGCACCAACCGAGCCTCTACATGTTCATCTTCTGTCATCCTCTGTTCTTGTGCCAATCTCAAAGCTGGAATCTCTATCTCTAGTGGTAAAACGGCCTCAGTACCATATACCAACTCAAAAGGAGTGTGACCTGTAGATGTTTTATGAGTGATGTTGTAAGCCCATACGGCTTCTGTGACCTTCTGATCCCACTGGCTCTTGTTCCTTGTGGCCATTTTTCCCATGGTTTTACAAAGGAGGCCATTGGTCCGCTCCGTTTGACCCATGGATGCTGGATAATAGATGCTAGAAGTGCGATGATCAATACCCATGCGATCCATGAGTAACTCCACTGCTTCATTTAAGAATGGACTCCCATGGTCGGAGACTATTTCCATGGGTGTCCCAAACCTTGTGCAGATACATTCAAATATGAAATTTGAAACTGCCTTACCATTTGCAGCGGGGAGGGCGATAGCTTTAGCCCACTTAGTGACATACTGAGTGGCTACCAAAAGATACTTCTTTTTGCGAGTTGTCATGGGCAAGGGCCCGACAAAATCTATTCCCCACTTCTGAAACGGATGGATGGACATCACTGGGTGATGTTGCCCAGGACGCAAATCCTTCCTACCAAAGAATTGGCATGGTTCACAGGTTTTGCAATACAAAGTGACATCCTTGAACAAGGTCGGCCAATAGTATCCAGCATGTAAAATCTTCTTAGCTATATAGTCACTGGCATAGTAGCCTCCACAAAATCCATCATGATAATGCTTCAATACCTTAGGTACTTCATCTGCATCAATGGCCCGTCTTAGTATCCCATCCATGCCTTGATGGTACAACACCCCATCAAAGAGGGTGTAGCGCCGGACCTTCTTTCTCTCATAGCTAGTACTTTCTAGAGGAAAGGAGAAAGTAGTCTGAAACCTGTAGATACCGCCATACCATGGATCCCCCACTTCTATGGCTGCTACAAGGGTTACATCGAGGCACTCCTCTAAATCAATCAAAGCATTCTTCAAGTTGGAACAACCCCCTTTTACAATTTTGAAAGAAGAATCATATTCTTGTAGAACTACCAACCATTTGGCCAATCGGCCCATGGGATTTGGTGATTGAAGAACCTGCTTTGCAAGACCATTGCTAGAGATTATAATAAAGGACTTTCCAACCACATAATGCTTAAATTTCTCAATGCAGAAAACCAAAGACAAGGCATGCTTGTCAGCCTCTGAGTAGTGTCGTTCGGTGGCGAGCAATTGTCAAGAAGCAAATCGAACAGGATACATGAACCGATCCTCCTCTTGTTGGAGAAGAATACCTGCTAGAGTGTGCTCACCAAACCCAGGATTGATATAGAAAGTCTTTGATCAATCTGGATTGCATAGAATGGATTCTGAAGCCAGAGCATTCTTGATTTGTGCAAGCCCATGATCACAATCCTCATCCCAAGAGAAATCAACCCCATCTTTTAATAGCATAGTCATGGGTCGTGTCAAAGCAGCATATTGATCAATGAAGCGACGATAGTATCCTGCTAGATTGACAAATGAGTGTACCTGACATTTGGTTGTTGGCGAGGAGAGCTTGAGGATGGCTTCTACCTTCTCGGGGTCAGGCTTGACACCCTCGGATGAGACAATATGTCCCAGTAACCCTCGGGGGGGTCACTCATCATATGTAACCCTATCACGTGAGTTCAACAGAAGGATATTTTTTATTTCTAAAATTTACAGAAATAAATATACATAAGGGACTATTTAAAATAGTTTTGGAAAAAATTTACAGATTTGTATAGAAAAGGGGTACATTTTATTAATGAAAAATTTACAGATAAGGGATTTTAGAAATATGCTTGAACGCACGTGGTATAGAGGGTTTATACATAGTGACCCCCCCGAGCAGTAACCTCCTTGAGTGGCTCCAATGGTGCATTTCTCCGGGTTGAGACTGCCATTCGCATCATTGACCCTTTGGAAGGCCAACCTAACCTTCATGACGTGCTCCTTACATGACGAGAATATACAAAAATCATCTAAAAACACCTCCAAGAAATCCCCCAAATAAGGAGCAAACACCATCTGCATAAATCTTTGAAAGGTAGCAGGAGCATTGGTGGGGCCAAATGGCATTACTTTGAATGAAAATGTCCCCCAAGGTGTGGCAAATGTGGTTTTAAGCACATCTTCTTCGGCAATTCTGATTTGATAAAACCCAGAGTAACCATCACAGAAAGTATACATCTCATGACCACTTACCTTCTCAAGAATGAGGTCTTGAAAGGGAAGAGAATGATGGTCCCTCTTGGTGGCTACATTGAGTTTCTTACAGTCGATGCAGACCCGCCACTTGTTGTTTTTCTTTGGGGTGACTACCACTGGTGAAACCCATTCAGTATTGTGAACCGGAACAATAAACCCAGCTTCTACAAGCTTCTGCAACTCTGAGCGCAAAGCATTGGCCTGTAGGGGCCCTAATCTCCGATACTTTTGAGCCACAGGCTTCGCATCAGGCTTCAGCTCTATCTTGTGCTCTATAGTAGTCACATGGTGAAGGTGGTGGTAGCTAGTTGCAAAGAGGTCAGGGAAATCTTTGAACATTTCTAGGAACTCGTCTTTCTCACTTGGAGTGAGGTCTGGGGAAAGTATAGATTCAAGTTGTTGAGGACTAGCTGTTACCTTTTCTGCAGGTGGCGGGGTCGGAGACACCCCCATCATGTAAACTTCCTCCTCTGAGAACTCCTCTCCCCCGTCTGATTCTCCCATTGATTCAGACACCGAGGATGAGAGAGTATCACTGTCTTGCTCCTCTTCTTCTTCTGGTTCCGTGGCACCTGGTTGCACCGGGATCTTCTCCTTAAAAGCACCAAAAGACATGTGTCCTGTCTTCCAGTAGCTGACTGCATCACTCTTTCTCAACCATGGTCTCCCGAGTATGGCTGGGTAACTCCTACTTGTATCTTCAATGTCCACTACATAGAAATTGACGGTGGTGGTCAATCCATTGACAGTGATGGGCAAATCCTCAATGACTCCCAGGGTGGCGAGTCGTCAACCACTGCTACCTTGATTCGAGTGGAGGAACGCCTTGTACATTTCAATTTCAATTTCTTCATGATTCGGGGCACCATGATATTACATGCAGCTCCCCCATCAACACACACATTTTTGACACGGCAATTATCTATGATGACATCGACTGTATGTGGGTGCCGATCAATTTCTTCAGAGATAGAAGATACCTCTCTTACCTTTCCCTTTTTCTTGTTTCTCCTTGTTGAGAGCCCTTGCTGCAGCTCACGTCTCACCTTAGGGCTTCATGCTATCAGTTGAGGGAGCGTGATGCTCAAAGAACGATGAGCAAGGCCGTGAACGACCGAATAGTCTTCTTGCCCCGAGCCGATGGGAAAATCTGAGGGCAACCACTTACTCCTACGGGATCTTTTAGTCTTCTCTATTGGTGGGTCTGCCATCTCAGCATCTGAGAGCTCTGAGAAGGACACCTTCTTCCTGGGGCAGCCTGGTCCAGAGGGGTCCGAGGTGGTACGACTTCTTTTCCCAAGGTCAAGGATCTCTACATCAGAATCCTCAGTGCCAGATTCACTTAGAAGATTCACCCTTGGAATATTGGGCCATTCCGTGTGATAATGACCTTTCTGGTGGCACTCGTAGCATACAACATTAGCTCGATCTCTTGGAGGGCGGTTGGCTTGATTTCTGATGCCCACCATCTCAAGCCGAAGATCATTCAGGGCCTTGGCTAGGTCATTGACTCCGGGTTCTTTTGCAGGAGAGGCCTCTTTAGCTGGAGGGGCCGAGGGAGTAGAAAGGAGGGGGACTCGTGGGCGAGGCTGGGGATATCTTCGAGGCGGAGGGTGAGAATATACACCTTGTTGAGGTTAAGCATCTAAGGGAGGGCCATACATTTGAGGTGGAGGTGGTGGATACATCCCTGATGAGGGGTGGGGGTATGCCCCTAAGTTAGACCCCCCAGGTTGTTGTTGCAAGAATTGAGGGGGTTGCGAAGGGACAATCGTCTTCTTTGAAGCGGGATCAGACTGAACTTTATCAAACTTTTGAGCAATCTCATTTGCTAGCACCATAGTTCTGGATTCTCCCATTTAAGCTTGAGACAGAATTCGTCACTTGCTCCTGCTACAAGGTAGCCCAGCACATGCTGAGTCATTCCAGCTCGAAATCCGACATTGTCCTCCTGTGTGGCAATTAAACAGTCCAGGAGCATGGCCGCTCGATCCACATATCGACGCGCCATCTCACCTTCTGACTGCTTCAAGTTTGCCACCTACAGGTACACATTCTCTGGCTCCTCTTGTTTGTCGAAATACTCAATCATCGCTGCTGTCAACCTTGGCCAGCTTTGGCGAACGTCTTTGGCTTGCTTCTCATACCACACTTGAGCCAAACCCTCTAGGGAAGAACCAACAGCCATCTGTCTTCAGTAAGAAAGTTGAGAGAAACACAACGGTGCTTGAAGGCCACAAGATACTCATTTGGATTTTCTTCAACCCGTCCACAAAACACGGGAATGTCAGCCATGCTTGGAAAATGGAAAGGAGAGAGACGAAATGAGCCTTATCTATGGGCAAACAATGGAAAGAGGTAGCTTGAACTGAAAATCAGGTGAAGATACATGTATCCACAAAGCACACATAGGTAGGGTAGGGTGTGATTGGTGTATTGTGAAATACTACACGGGAAGAATTTTCAGCATAGAATAGCTCATAGACAATCTTAAAAGGACCAACCCTTATGATATCACAGTCATCTTTACAAGCGAGGGTTAGAGACGCGGCGCTGCATGAGGTTGTTCATCAAGGCAAACAAGAATGCCATGACAAATGTCAACAGTTGGAGAGCTTGCACATTACCTTCAGCTTCTTCCAATTCTTGTTATCGCCATGTTATTTCTTCAAGGGGTGTGCGGTCTGGCATCCTTCTTTTGAGCAATGTCCTTGAGGACCTTTCTGATGATCTTCCGAAGTTGGTAAACTCGTATCAAGTATGCCCAACACTTAGTTTCATGATGACCACAACCTTTGCATTCCTTACAAATGATCACTCTCCTTCGTGGCTTACAGCTTTGTTGGGGTGGTGCTTCCACTCGTGTCATGCGTGATTGAAGTACAAGCTTCTCATGCCAAGAAATCAACAACTAAATTTTGAGCTCAAGGGATATGCTGAATTTTTTTCTCTTCAAATTATTGGCACAGTTCCAATGCTTGATGTCGTGGAACCAAGCCTTTGCTCTGCACCTTCCACCTTCCACTACTTGTTCACATACTAGTTGAGAATCTCCTTGCACCTCAAGTTGCTTGATGCGATACTCTTGTGCCTTTTGTAGCCCAAAAATGAGTGCCGAGTACTCAGCTTGGTTGCATGTACTTGCAGGTGTAGACTTGCTATAACAATACTCCTCACCACCCGATGAAGTGAGCTTCACACCCACGCCAGCAGCCTTGGTCGAAGGTTTGTAAGCTCCATCAAATTGAAGGATCCAAGATGTCATCACACCAAGACTAAAATCCGGACATCCCAAGTTTCTCGGTAGTCCAAGATAGATAGAAGGAGAGGGTGGGGAGGATTCAATACTTGAGCCAAACGTTCAGTACCAAATAAACTGGCAATCCTTTATTGATAGTTTATCTTTAGACAAAAAAGAATTACAACTTGAAGCTCAAAATGAGGCACAAAGGGTTGATTAGGTACAAATGAATTTCTTGGTCGAAACATTACCAACCATAGCCAAGGCCTAGAAACCTTTGTAGTGAGATTGAGAATAAACCATTCAAGACGAGCTTATCCACAGGAATTAATAAGCAGATGCGCCAAATCTCCCCCCAAGCTTGGGGAGCATCCCACCCTTCGAAGAAGGATACCCTTTTAATTACCTCCGAAGCAGCAAGTAGCTCGATCACCGTACAATGAGTAGAATTGAAATCAAAGTTCTCCCAACATATCAGTAGTTCTTCACCTTGAATCATCCACGGTGTATCATCCCACCCGTCGTCTCCTTGAGCAATGCACTGTAAAATCAGTTGTTGCAGATCGACATGAATATTAAGAAAGAGATCTCGCCCATTGGTAGCCGTAAGGTGCGGAGGACCAGGCACCAAATCCTTGAACTCGTCGGGAAGTGACATAAATATCCGTCCTCTTCGTGTGGTGTGCATCCGTCCGTCCTCTTCGTGTGGTGTGCATCTGTGAAGTGAACTTGAAAAAGTTCAGAATCTGCGATCTAGTAGGAGATATTAGTAGAGCACGTGAAGTGAAGTACTTTTGCTTTTTACAGCATGTGAAAACTCCCTACGGTTAGAGAGTTACAGTTTCTGAGATTTCAATATATAAGCAAGAATCATTACATTTTCATCACTTCTTATCTGCTGGCCCAATGGTAAGTCTCCCTTTTGTGAAGGGAGAGGTCTTGGGTTCAAATCCCACTCTTTAATAAAAAGAGAGGAGAGAAGAAGGAGAAGAGAAAGAGAAGAGAAGAGAGGGGGGGCGCGGGATCTGTTACAGTTTTGCAGAAACCCGAAAAAACAATCCGTGACCAGAAGACGCAGGATCCCATAAAAACGTCGCGATCTGTCCGCGATGCGCGCGGGTGTACAAAGTGGATGCGCGAATGCGCGCGCGGGAGCACAAATGTTGCAGTTCTACAGCTGCGATCGGTATGAGCAGAAGATTCGCCAGCCAGAATACACGTGGGAATCGCAAGCAGAAAGCAGACCGACTGAAAGCGCAGAAGCAAGGCGGTTTTGCAGCTGTAGAGACAGGGAAGGTACGTAGTTCGGAGGTGCAAAAGAAGAGAACTACGCACGAAAGAGGCCGCAGTGCCGCACTGTCGGACCCAATCGTAGAAGTAACAGATTTTATACCACTAACCGTGGAGATTTCGATCCCAGCAGCCACATCATTTCTATTAGCCGAAAAAGAAATCAGGACCAGAGGCTAGAGGCTAAGCATGGCGACGCTCGAGGGCCATAGAGGAAAGGAGAACGTGAGGGCGAAACGTTATTATGGGAGGGGAAAAGGAATTCGAAGGGGAGGGAATGAAGAGGGAGACTATGACACAAGGAGAAAGGGGGAGCGGGAAGAGAAGCGTGTACATGATGGGAGGAGGAATGTAAAGATGGAGACATCATGGGAAGAGAACCATGCTTTATTTTGAAAGGAATGGAAGGGAGAAATCAAAGTACTAGCTAGGTGAGGGCGAAACGTTATTATGGGAGGGGAAAAGGAATTAGAAGGGGAGGGAATGAAGAGGGAGACTATGACACAAGGAGAAAGGGGAAGCGGGAAGAGAAGCGTGTACATGATAGGAGGAGGAATGTAAAGATGGAGACATCATGGGAAGAGAACCATGCTTTATTTTGAAAGGAATGGAAGGGAGAAATCAAAGTACTAGCTAGGTGGCTTTACAAGAATGAGCATGTCTCATCAAGGAATAGCCCCCTCCTTTTATAGCCAAGAGAGAGGGTCTCTCCCAATAAATGCATCCTCCCACATGCATGGTGTGTGTGGAAGAGTCTCCCATGTGGGCTAGGCGGTTACGCACTCTCAATTGTGTGCGATAACGCTTGGCCACATTTTTTCACATATATCAACTCCCATATCCCAAGTCTATGATACTCCCTTGGTCTCTTCCCAATTTTATAATACGTTCAAACATCTAGGAGGACAAGTGGAGGGTTGGCACAAGGAATCTTGCCACCTCATCCTACTTTCCCCATTATTTAACTTGCATCCTTGGACTATCTATGCCTCCCCCACATGGACCTATCCTACACGGAGGGAATAACCCAATATAATATCCATCTCCACCTATTTTATATTACTTCTTCCATGGACTTTGAGCCATATCTCACTAAATGCAGCCTAGGTGGAGGAGTGGCACATGGAGGAGCCATGCCACCTTACATTTTATAATATTACTACCATGGATCATACCTTATGGGTCCTCTTATGTGAAAGTGTGACACATGGTCATGCCCTGCCACCTCAACCCTGGGCCCTATGCACACCATATTTTATTATACTATTGCCACACACAAACACACACATATTAATGCCTTTTTACTTAAATAAATTTATCCATAACACACATGTATATAAGTCAAAGAAATCTAACATACATCCTCATTTCCATCAACTAAATTATTTTTTCATGCCCCTCTCTTTAGTAAATGCTCTTCAGCTCTTGCATAACTTAAAGTCGAGCATCCACGACATGCCTTACAAGGACAAGGATATACTGTAACACATGTTTGGTGCATGTATTCTCTACATTCTGCTAACAGCACTTCGATTACCTTTGCTTTATCTTCTAATTCTTTTTCTGAAAGCATTGTCCAACTCTTGTCTGAGATGTGCATAACATAATCAAGATCAATATGAGAAGTTTCATAACAAAAAAGACAGATGTAACCTAAGAAGATCAAATAAAACATTGAAATATGTAGTACAATACATTCAAGAAAGGTAAGAGTTATTCTCTAGCACAAAAGGTAAAGTGGTTAATACACTTCAAATTACAAATCAAACTATATAGTCTTAAATAAATTCATAAAATGTGAAAATTTCTACTCCAAGCATAATGTCTTCATGACCAATTGTCTCAATAAAACCTACATGTCCATCTTCTCTCCAAGATGGACATGTAGGATTATACACCTAGACTACATTCATTAGGCTATCTTCATAGAGGAAGCTATTAATATACCCTGCTACATTTCCATCAAGAACATCACCCACAATGTAAGTGTTTTCTTCCTTCTCTATTGCATAAGTATGCATTCGAGGATAATATAAACATAATTGTTTCCATACTTCATGGTCATATCTTGCTCCTATATAAGGAAACAAAGAAGTTCCCTTAAAAATCTTAGAGGGACTAAAAAGACCCAAGCCTGCATCACTTAAAGATGATTGTGAGACCTTATACATTCTTCCATAATATTGAATAGGCTCGTTTATTGGAATTAGGAGTTTACCTTTCCAACCACCATTCTTTGAAGGATCAAAATCTCTAATCCTTTGAGCCTCTAAACTTGGTGGACAGTTCAAGTTATACTATTATAGACATGTGATACTATTATAGACATGTGATACTATTATAGACAAATATGTAAGAAGACAGAACATGGATAATATTTCTCTTGCTACATTTGCATCAAAATATAACTACACTCGAGGAAGAATTAAAAAAAGAGCACAGCCAAGAATCACAATATTCATAAAATTCAATCTAGGAAGAGTCCCAAGGAGTTATTATTGTGAACAACTGCTATCGGTGCTCTCCCTTCAAAAATGGCAAAAACCAAGAACTTTTAATACATGGAACGTGGCAAGAAGCTTACGATTCCCAAAAGGAAAGTATTCTAAGAAATAGAAGTTTATACACACCCAATTATAATGATGACTTCTTAGGGAAAGACAATAACATCAAAGAAATGAACATGAATGAGCACATAAATTGAGAGCAATCATCATATAGAAGAAAACTATTTCCCCAATTATGATATCACATTAGACATGAAAAAATCCACAACTAGACACAAAGAATAAATCCAATTTTGATATCACATTAGACTATCACATGAAAAAATCCACAACTACACACAAATACATTCATATTTCCCATCCAAAAACAAATCCTTATGTAGAATGCAAAAAGCATATTTCGGTGCTCTATGCGTTTGCCTTCAAAAAACTAAACAAATCCTTTATGTAGATATCACATCTGCTTTTTCTAAGCTAAGCTTTTCCATGTCAATGTCGGCGATCCATCTTTATCAGCCTGTCTAGTTCATCACTGCGTGTGAAAATAGAGTTCCTTAACCATTTTAAATAGAGGCGCAGCCTGTCTAGTTCATCACTGCGTATGAAAATAGAGTTCCTTAACCATTTTAAATTCACTTTTCAGGGATTTCTCAAATGGGTTCTTGGTGGCCGAGATACTATCCCGCTACTACCCCCAGGACGTCCAAATGCATTCCTTTTACTATGAAACGAAATTGGCAAAGAAGAGGGACAATTGGGATCAGTTGAAAAAGATTTCTGGGGTAGGATGGATCATTTTTAGACTTTTTCACGTACTTCGACGAAGACATCGCAAAATTTGATGAGCAAAGCAAAGCTTCTCCTACGAAGGAGCTGGGAGTGAGGATTCGCGGGAGAAAACAGATATCTGCTCCTGTTGCTTTTGCAAATGTATATTCTACGCAGATCAAAGTCTTGCTGCAATTGTAGTGAAGCTAGCTAGCTAGCTAAGAGATACGGAATGATGTCAGCTCGCGAGCATTGTTTGTGGCAGTTGCTGGTGATGAGGAGGAGCTTCTGCTGAATCGCAATCTTGCTTGAGTGAAGAGCTAGCTAGCTAAGAGGTGCGGAATGATTTCAGCTCGCGAAGCATTGCTTATGGAAGCTGCTAGATGCAGAGCAGATGGAGCTGTTTGGGAGCTTGCAAACACACACACAGCTGATGTAGATCAAATGGAGCTGTTTGGGAGATGGCGTTGCATGGAAGCTAGAGATCAGCAGCTAAGCATTTTCAAAACAGCAGCATCAGGAAAGAGTTGGGGAGCTCCATGGCAAAGCTTGCAACAGGAGAAGCTTGAGGAAGAGCTGCTCTATGTCAAGCTGTGGGTGGTGGAGCTGCTACTGCTGCTGCAGCAAAAACTTTGGGAAAACTTACTGATGCTCGCCTTTAGCTGCTGCTGTGCTGAGCTTGCTAAATGTCAGTGCTGCTGCTACTGTTGTTGATGTTGCTGCTTCGCCTTCTTCACATCTATGGGCTAACAGTTTGGGGAAAGCTTGTGAGTGTGTGAGGGTAAAGCAACAGCAGCTACAGAGAGCAGAAATGGGTTTGCTAGAAACAACCCAAATTAAGATTGTAAAAGAAGAAGAAGAAAGAGCTCCACCTTCAATTGCAGTCCTTCAACAAGAAACCCCTCTCTCTATGGATGACAGTCTCACATCCAGTAGACGAGGAGGAGGAGGAGGAGGAGGAGGAGGAAAAAAGCAAGTGCACAACAAGTAGTTGCATCAAGCATTGCTATGAAAATGGGTGCACTCTGCTACTGCCAATGTGTGCCTCTTCTATTTCCTGGGAGTGCACTCCTGAAGTGCTGATCTTGTGCACACTACCCAATAGCATTTTTTGTTGGAATATCATGGCTTTTTTATCCTCCAATTTTTTGTGACCCTCACAATTGATAGCTTGAGCTTAATCATCTTTCTATTTTCATCACCACAAAATTTAAAGAAACCACTAACAAACAGGGCCAGTTCTAGCAACACAAAATTTGTATACATTAATCACCCTCAACAAACCTTACCTATGAATGTTTCTCATATGCAAATCTACCAATAAATTTTATTCCCTATGTTAAAGTGTCCACTTGCATAAAATTAAACATATTCATATGTACATACGGATCTTTGTCAGTAACATCAACTTCCAATATTCATATGTACAGAGGATCTTTGTCACTAACATCAACTTCCAATATTTTGCCAAACTTTATCATACAAATGTTAGCTGGGTCCATCTTCTCACCACAACACATCACCCCTCACCCAATCCCACAATACTCCAATGTGACACAGAACACTTTGGTAGAGACGCCCTCTTTGAAACTAACACTCCACCTTCCACCTTGATGCCATATGTTCCAATCCCCAGTTCACAAGACATCTCCCCTACACGCACAAACATGCATACATAGAATGGCATCTCAATCATGGTGCTTTTTAATACAAGGCCCAGATAATTTTACACATGTTTGCAACTAGAAGAAGCTATTAGATTTCATCGTACATGATATTAGGGGCTGTCCCAAAAATAAGAACCTTGGCTAGATAAGGTTAGCCAAACGTTGTGATAAGGGAAAATGACTCTGCGTAGGAGGAGAAAAGAAAAATCATCACCAAAAAATAGAGATAGTCGACTGGAGCAGATGACAGATTGTGTGAAGAGCAAATCTAGGACTTTCTTTTGGACAGCTTGCACAATACTGGAATGTTCGAATGGAGAAAACCTCAAGGAAAAGGGAAATCGGTCGTTCTAAATGTGGTTGCCCACCAGCATGTTGGGAAAACGTCTCCACCTCCTCGCAATCTTCTTACACAAGTCCAACAGCTGCAACGCCCCCTTCGATTTGGATGTATAAGCTTGGTCGGCAGTCCATCGCCTGGCCTATTTCATGCAATAGACGCATCTGTAGTTCTATTGCTGCCTGGTTATAAGGGCGTCGGGACATTGATCCGGGATTGGATACCGGCTGGAAAGCTACATCGAGACTAGATTAGAGTAGGATTTGTTTGATGGAGACTCGAACTAGTAGCCGTTTACAGGAGCAGAGCAAAGTTTTGGGGGTTTTTTTCCTAGAGATGCATTTTAGCGCCTGCCCCCAATTTTCCCCCTATAACCCTTTAAAGCACTACTATATTTTTATTTATTGTTGGTAAACCCATGTTTATCATGGTAGTCTGGTAAAAGAATATTGGGTTATCATAGCCTGTAGATGGGCATTCTCCAAGCTTACCATGTCACGTGTTGAATGCCAAGAGAGCCCATGTGGATTAGCAACTAAGTTCGAATTTAGAATCTTGCCCTAATGTGCTTTCTTAACTTCTCCAAAGCCTTTTTTGACTGTGGACCTTTATAATGATAGAATAGGCCTAGCCAAGTTATGTGCATTCCTTTCATGACTTTTGAAATGGAATGGAATTCCACTTTCTACCTCTTGAGCTTAGAGCTATAATGGTAGCCTTGAGCTAGAAGAATGTGTTGAACTGCAACTAAATGCTTGATTTGATAGTGGTATGGCATTCATTTCATTCTTCATGAATTTATTCAACATTGGGTATTGCTTCGCGAGGTAGTGGCATAACTTATGCACGTTGCTTAAAAAGGAACCGGTTTATTGTCAAATTATTCAATTTGATTTACAATTATTCTTCACTATATAAGAACTTTGTAGGGATATGTAAATCACTCAATTTAAGACCCATGCAAAGTTTATTACCAATCAGATGATTGGGGAATGATTGGAGGTATCATTGTTTATGATTGTTACATTTTTTTTTTCACATAACAAGATGCACATGCAAATTTGGGATATTGTGCCTTCCTAGCCATGCATTCAATATCTATTGCACATGGAACTTTGCAAGGACATGGAAACCATTTCACTGAAGACCGATGCAAAGTTTGATACCACTCGGAAAGTTGGGCATATTGGTATCGGTGACCACTACGCATTTATATGCATACCCAATTGGCTTCTCCCAAAGTTTCTTGGTCGGGGTCTTCTTTACCTTGAACTTTGTCCTTCTTGAAGTTTTCTTCAAGTGCTTAGCATTAGAAGAACATTTAGAGCTTGGCATCTTGACAAGAGATTAGTACCAATTGAACTTTAATCTGAAATTGCATTCTCTGATCTGTACCTTAGCATCACTTCATTCCTCAAACATCATCCTAGCATTTACTCTAGCATCAAGTTTTCAAAACTGTCAAAAATGCTTTGCAGAGTACTAGATGAACTTGGAGGGAAGAATTCACACAACTGGAGAAGAGTTTCAAAGGGATGTCTGTGCAAAAGTAAAGCTTGAATACCAAGGTAGATTCAGCACAGAGCTTAGGCGAAATCATGCGCCATTCTGTCTGGGAGAGCTGCACCTTCTTCGACTATTCTTTTCTTGATTTCTCCTCGCTCCAGCATGCATTGGCCCTCAAAATTCACCAGTAGCAGGCTCTAGGAATTGCCTAACTTGTGCTTGAAGGAATCTTGCAATAGGTGAGCAAAGAAGTGGAATTGTGCGATTGGTCGTCGACCTCTGTTTGGATCAACACGAGTGATAGAGACTATATCTGGAGGAATGCTATAAGCTAGAGGTGTGCCCCAGAGGGTAGAGTCTTTAGCTAAGAGCGTGGCAAAAGGCGCAAAGAATAGAGAGAATAGCAGAGCTTAGCCATTTCTAAGGAGGAAGGAAGAAGAAAGCTTCAAAAAGGAGGTGATGGAGAAGATGATGATCAAAGTGAGTTCTCTAAAGCCTACCAACTCTGATACCAAATGAAGAAGTATGTGGGATAGAATAGATGCATCATGGCACAAAGAGAGAGAGCTCAAGTGAGGCAAAATCCATTGTATTAGAATGAAGGAACATCCTCCATTATATAGAGAGGAAGGTGTAGGCACCTCCCCTACATCAGTGACAATCATCCCCTACATCAGTGGGACTGGCCTAAATCAAAGGAACCTCCCACGTGGGGGCCTTTGTGCTTACATCATCACTTAGGTCACAAACTAGACACCTCATAGCACTAGGTATGCTTCTACTACGCACATACACACACACACACACACACACACATGTGACTCCCCTAGATGCACACATGCACCTTAGAGCAAGCCCTTGATCACACTTATCCCAACAATATATACATATATGGTTGTTTCTATATATGATTCTACATTTTCTCTTCATTGTAATTCTAAAGCTAGGCCATATATATATATCTTATGCACACAACCAGCAACCCACTCCATTTGCTCTTTTTTGTCTATGTATGCCTATCTATGCTTTATGTAACTCAAGAGCACACTGAAGGATGTATATCTTTTGCATCTCTCATCTATAAACCTTAAATTATAGTTTTTTGCATCTTTATGTTTTATATGAACTGGAAGTGATTCTTGGTTAGCCACCTCGTTGTTTTAGTAATCGTAAGGGCAGTTCTGTGGATGATGATGCATGGCAAAGTATTGATAGTCTTTGAAAACCATTTCTTACCTCTCATTTCGAAGGACATAAATGCCTCTAAAGGGCAAAATGCCACTACATACCTCTCATTTTGAAAGACATAAGTGCTTGCGTGAAGGACACATGATGTGTGGCCATGAAGATGGAATGTCTCAAATTTGCATGTGCATCCTACGTTCATGTATATGGAACATTCACCAATATGGATATTTACAACCATTAGATTGGTACCCAAATTTGCAATGGTATACGATTGAGTGATTTCCATGTCCTTGCAAAGTTCCATGTGCATCAAAAATATGATGTTTGCATGTGCATCCTGCATACATGTAAATAGTACCTTGGATCATGTAAGTGTGATGGTATGCCTTCCACACACCAAAATGTATGATCATTTACTAAGTTCATGAATCCCAGCTTCCTTGTATGCATCCACCGTAGTGAGATCATTTGATAAGTTCATGCAGAACTTACCTTTAGCTCTATAATATTACCGCGATTAGCCAATGCTCATCTTAAAATCTCATCCCATGCTCTTGACCATAGCTTTTCTAAAAGAGATCATCAAGGAGCTTTGAATGGTAGTGCCAAGTATCAAGATGGCCTTTAAGAAAAACCCCTTACCCATAGCCCTGGAGCATACTTGCTTTGATCCTAGCCAAGCTATTCAATGATGCCTTTTACAAAGGATTTCCAATCTCCCGCACCACAAACACATATACACATTCACAAGGAAAGGGATCCCATGGATATTGCATGATGATGATTGGTCACTTGATGGCCACGGCTTATGAGGCGGCTCTTGAGACACATTAGTGACCATGCTAAGAGGCCGAGCACATGACCGGGCTCTGCTGGCCATATTGTGCAAACTAAAAGGTTCGTTGTCTCATAAGGCCACACTCCACCAGATTGATTCCAAGAGGCTAGCATCACCTGTGAGACCATTATGCCCTTTTCAATTAAGCACTTTCACCCCATATCTTCTATCGATAAGGTGACCATATCATCAATGAAGAGCAAGGTGACTACTTGTTTTGCTGACCATGTCCCTCATATCATCACCATGGGAAAGAAGAACTTCGAGGGGCAGTCCTCGACTTCCAACCACCAAACTTTTCAAGGGTCTTAAAACAAGCTGTTATAATGTCCTTGCAAAGTGTAAGGTGCATCGGATGCCTTGCCACCGCAGAACAAGAATGCCTTATTTGCATGTGGATGCTATGCATATGAAGGAAACGAGTGCAACGGATGCCGAGATCTGTATACCACACCATCAAATCAGCACCAAATTTTGCAAGGGTATTAAAAAAAGTTGTTTCAATGTCCTTACAAAGTGTAAGGTGTATCGGATGCTGGGATGTTACACCGGGGAATAAGAATGCCCATATTTGCATGTGGATGCTATGTATGTGAAGGAAAAATGCACAATGGACATCCGCATCCGTATATCCCACCGTCGGATCAGCACCAAACTTTGCAAGGGTCTTAAAAAAATTGTTTTTAATGTCCTTCCAATGTATCAGGTGGATCGGATACTGTATGTGACACCATGGAACAAGAATGCACATATTCGCATGTGGATGCTATTCGATATGAAGGAAAAATGTGCAAACAAACACCGACATCCGTATATTCCACCATTAGATCAGCACCAAACTTTGCAAGGGTCTTAAAACAAGTTTTTTTAAACTCCCAATCAAGCATGCCCCCATAGGTGCTATGATTACTTTTCTAGGAGAGAGGTGACACTCAAAATTTTAAATGGATTAATACATTTGTGAGCCATACTAGGCCTTCCACAACATCAATCAAGGAAGTTTTTTAAAGCTAGAATTAGAGAGAAGACCATTGGATGATGAAGCACAACATATTGGACGAAGACCATTGGATGACATAGCATTTACATCACGTTGGCTATATGAATTGATTCAATACACATTAGAGACATATATTTAGCATGCACACTCAAGACAAGCACAACAATGGCCAAAACAAAGCCTTGCATATGTGCTGCTGTAGCCATGGAATGCCTTGCTGAGTTGCTGTTCTTTGTATGTAGCAGGACCTGTAAGGCTTGTCCTACTTTTCCTTTTGAGGAGGCTCCCAAATGTGATTTCTCCAACATCTATCATGCACCCTTGCATACAGTGGCCATTTTACTGAGGCTAATGGAAGGTAGCCTTGTGGGAATGTTCTCGATCGCTACTTGCAATTTGGCAAGTCCAAAAAGGAACAACAAATCTGAGCATCCTGGACATAGTTTCAGTAGTGTTATGGATAAATTTGACCAAGGTAAAAGGCATAAATATATATGTGTGTGCTTGTATGTGTGGCAATAGTATAATAAAATATGGTGTGCATAGGGCCCAGGGTTGAGGTGGCAGGGCATGACCATGTGCCACCCTTCCACGTAGAGGACCCATAAGGTGTGTTGTACATAATCCATGGTACTTATATTATAAAATGTTAAGGTGGCATGGTTCCTCCATGTGCCACCCCTCCACCTAGGCAGTCCCATCAGGGATGATTTTTTCGCGTTAGTTTCGTTAATAAGCGAAAGTTTTATATGCCTTGTGAAAGTTTATATGCTTTTATAAAAATAAAAGCTTAGTATATTCGCCACAATTTGAAACTAAAATTAAAAAAAGAGCTAGGTTTAGCCTTTAAGATTATAAAATTATAAATAAAGTCCATGAAAATTCGCCAAAGTTTTATATAATAAATAAATATATTTAAAAACTTTCGCCAACATATTATATATACAATTTAAAATTTTGGCTAGATCTATACAATTAAGCACCAAAAGAAGACTTGTGCCCTTATATGCAATGCACATTTGGCTAACTTAAGCCTATGGTAGGCCCATCATTAGTAGTATGTTTACCCCTCATCAAGTCATATAGTAGGGATATATCTCTTCATGCTTCTATCTTCAACAAGAACATGAAAGGACACTACATACATAGGTAAATAGAAACAACAAGTAGATTCTTAGCAAGAAGAATCAAATGATTAAAATGACACAAAATTAAAGAATGAAATTTTCTATAATGGCCTGGTAGAAGGTGTCTTGTTAGATATTTTAAGTATTTCTTTAGTCTCAGTTTATGATCGCGAAAAGTAGGTAAAAATTCAACTAAATTAATGAATAGAGCTAGAGTAGTGAATACGCAGTAAGTCAGATATTTAGTTGTGTGTGTGTGTGTGTGAAAATCTAACTTTAATTTCATCATGTACTTCTATACATTTATATATTTAGAAATTTATCAAAATGCAAAGAACTTGCCAGTCAATAGAGGCTTTAAATATAAATCTACCCCTCAAGCATTCTCATACATTTAGTACACTTAAGCCATCTATCCAGTCTCACAATCTTGTATAGTGGAAGATTCTATAGATTTATGACAACAAATAAGAAGAAATGAACTAAACTAAAATGCCACATGCAAATACTTAAATGTATGTATCAATGTATAGGGGGACATACTCTCTTTCTATTTTTACACACACACACACACATGTTGTTGGTCTTGGCATTGAAGTCCCATATGAGCAAGACCTCTCCTAGCTACTTGCACCTCTAGATGTCCTCGTGGAGTGCTAAGGAAGGATACCACTAGCCACTCCCTAATGTTCTATCGCTGCCCAACACCCTTGCCTTCTTCCCCTAGATTCCTCTCTCTCCCTTGAAGGGTGCTTCAGCTTCCACCAGGCTTTCGTCTTTTTGTTCATAGGCATCATTGTTTTACGGATATAATCGTCGCCCTCGTCCCCTTTCCTTGTTTGTTCTCCACTTCCACCTTGAAAGTTGAGGCTCTCGCTCTTTGTTTTATGCTCTCGAAATTTAGCACCGCTCGTGTGCCCGTCACTTGTGTATTAAGGTTCGCTCTTGCACATTTTACTGGAAGATCCGATGCTTTGTTGAAAATTATTCCTGCAACCAACGCTGCAGCCCGGCGTCCGGTCCCCGCTGTCCATGTTTCCGGCTGGCGATTGTTGAGCGGTAGCAGGTTGCAGCACGGCACGCAGCAGCACACATGGAGGTGTAGGCCTCTTCGTCACTGGACTGACTCTAAAAATGCTGTTTAGGGATGCACATTGATGAATGAGCAAAGGGTGACAGTGGAAGAAACGAAGAATCAAGAAACCCCCTCTTCTGCCATGTCTATATTAGCCCACCCACGTTCCCAACCCAATCCCATACCCACATTAGCCATCCAGCCCCGTGTGGGCATCATTTTGTCCTATCAAGATGTGTGCTTTAGCTTTTTATCAGCCTTTCTCTCTTGATCTCTATATCTATAATCTTCATGGAAATGCCACCCTTTTGAACCCTTTGGATCATCAGTCATTGCTAATGCACCAATGCACATCGTTTTTGCTGATGGGCAAGGAAGCCTTTGCTAATGCGCCAATGCACATCGTTTTTGTTCAATAGCTTTTATAGTAGGTTACATTGACAACATTGATGCACAATGGGCAAAGGATATTAAGTAATCTCCTACAATACTGGCCAACAATGCACGTCGTTTCTGTTCCTAGGTTTGTAGTAGGTTTGAGTCACAATATTGATGCACGATGCTCAAAGGGTATTTACTTTGTCTTTAAACATGCCTCTATTTAATGTATGCCAAATGGCCATGTGCAGACACTTGAGTTTAGGGGTCAACCAACTCCACATGTCTCTTATGCACATGGCAACATCATCCCTTACAATACTTGATTCCATTTGATTGGTCCCACTAGATGAGACCCCATTCCACAATTATCATGCAGCTAGTTAACTTTTAGGTCCTCTGAACTACATTTTAGGTTGGCTTCCATTCTATACCCACCAACTTTGTGGGTCTTCAAAACAAGGGCAAATGCCCTCCATACTCTTGCGAGGCCTGCCGCCTAGTCCCTCCTGCCTTCCCTGATCCTAGCTTGGTAGGTTGTCTTTGATGCTGCTACTCTATAGTCGCCTCTTGCTAGGCTAGATACAGGGCTTCATGCCCTCACCATCTTACACCCACAAAGAGGAGGTGATGTCGACGAGTTCGCTTCCTTTGGCGACCCTCTCACAACTGCCAATGTGTTAATAGAAGTTGCTGGCTGCAGATTTCCTCTCGACCACGAGATCAATTCTAAGTTGTACTTATGGCGTGGGCATCCCTGGAATCTTGAAGTCGACGCCGTTGTCAATTCTTCCAACGAGGTAATTTTATCACATTGCATTACTGCCTTGACTTAGGATAGTGTCCAGCAGCGAATCAATCCGGCCGCTCTGAAGTTAAAAGATCAAATATTTTCCTGTGCTTTGAGCGTGTAACACCAGATTTCACGAACTTGACATCTTTCTTTTGCCGATCAAGCGTTTGTTAAAGAAGCTTGGCTCTTCTCTTTTGTGTGGTAAAAAACGTGGTGCCGCCCAAGCTCCGTTCCGAGCTTGGAATGTTTAAACCGAGTAAGAGCCAGTCATTGAGTTCCCTTTTCCTTTGTCCTGGAGCGTCCAGCCTACATGCATTGCCACGGAGTTATGCATTGCCACTAAATGGTGTTGCCATGGATTAGGCTAACTTTACCATGGCGTTGAAGAATTGTTTGTAATAAAGCACAAAGCATAAGAAGAAATTAGAGATAGCTAATCCCTTAATTATGAAACTCTCTATCTGTAAGTGGCTTGGTAAGCCATAACATAGATGCCCAAAGTGGTATCATTACGTCGAAGGACCTTTCCCTTCAATCGACGTTCATGATGAACGCCGTCAGCTATCCGGTATTCTATTCCTTCCATAATGTACTTGTTGTCTCATCAAATTCAGGAGTTTGTTAGCTTAAGTAGATGCACGGAGTGATATTTATTGTGACTTTGTTAAAGGCCAAATTTACTCTAATTTTGATGTAAGGCAAGGCATCAATATTGCACCTTGCCTGGGGATAGAATAGCAGAGCTGCTTCAGAATCTTTTATTTTAAGTGCCTGAAGAAACAAACTGCAGTGCATGCAAGGAAGAAAGAAACTTGTCTGAAGTTTGGACTTAAGAACAGTGTGACGTTGCCCAAACTCAGCATGTTCATGCTGGATCATAGGTCAGGACTTTTCTCGGACAGAGGTGTTTTAGGGACTTGATGAAGAGTAGATAAACCTTGCTAATGCAACTCTAGGCAGCTTTCATTTGTATTTGAAGCATGTACAGAATGCAGAAATAAGAAAAGCCCTTGATTGTGAAATTCATTACACATGGAATGGGTTTACCTCAGTAACCTCAGGGATTCTTATTAAACCATGCAGTGGGTCTTCTGATCAATGCACATACCCTTCGGCGGGCTCATGTGGGTCCTCTTGTACTAATACAGTAATTGGCCAATTGACATAAAGCGTTCACATATTAATCAGACACTGTTTCATCATGCCATAAAAGAACTCTGTAATTAGTAAATGACAATTCTGGCATTCTAGCCATTTTATGAACTATGGCATTAGAATTTAACTTGATACTATGTTGTCTGCTTGGGTACACTTCATCCCTGCAGTTCCAGTACAAGAAAGATAGTACAAGTCTGGAGCTGCAGACAAAGTGCACACACTCTCATATGTGACTTAAGTGGGATGGGTTTGCCTTTATGCACAACGGTTTCTGTGGAAGTTGGAGCTTCATTTGAGGACTTGGTGACAACCATTGGCATGGGTGCAGGGCTGAAAACTTCTCGCCCCAATGATTCCTGTGCTGTAGATTGAGAGGTGGTGAGAGAATGACAGTCGGTATCAAGTAGGAGATTTTATGGTCCAAAATTAATGAAGGGTAAAATAAAAGTAGAAAGTCTTGTTTTGGTTTTGGTTCAAGGTGAATCAGCTATGGAGATCGCAACTTATGCTTGGGTACTGATGAGAATATAAGCATATCTGTGCTTTCTAAGTTATTAAAATTTCTAGTTTTCTCTTTTATTCTTTACAAACCCCCTTCTTGCTTCTCTTTTCTGTAGAAAAAAGGGCAGTGCAGGATAGCGGGGAGAGAGAGAGAGAGAGAGAGAGAGAGAGAGAGAGAGAGAGAGAGAGAGAGAGAGAGAGAGAGAGAGAGAGAGATTTTTTTTAATGTTGAAAGGCCTAAACGACATGAGACCAAAATCTGAATACATCGTTAGATACACCCCATGATGGGGAACATGCTGATTCCAGTAGAAGGATGCTTGGTGATGTGGCAACATCTGCAAGTGCAAGGCACTTATCCAATGACCTGGGTACCATGGAAAGCATGCCGCAGATATTCCTCCACCATTCGTTCACCTTCTATACTAACGATCAGTCACAGGATGGCATGCTGTGCTAGGGGTGAGTTAAGTACCTGCTGCTGTAAATAATTCCTGCCAGAAATGACCCATAAATTTTGCAGCTGGGTCTTGGTAGGTATGAAATGGGCAGCTTATGCGTGGGTACTGATGAGGACATAAGCGTAGCTTTGCATACTAAGTTATCGTTCTTTCATTTACTCATATTTTGTCTATAGTTTCTTACGAACTCCCTTCTTTCCTTTGTTCTTTTGCTTGTTCTATAAAAAATGTATAGATGGTTTCCCATCCTCTATCTATAGAAGGAAGCCCCATGATGAAATCCATAGCTATGTATATGTCCATGTGCCCTCTCGAATGAGTAATGGTGGCAACAAACCAGCTGGTAGTTTGCGTCCACTTTATTTTGCTGACATGGTAAACATTCAGCAACATATTTTACTACATCTCTTCACAAACTTTCCCAGAAGAAACTCTGCCTTATCCTCTCATGTCTTTGTGACACTTGTATGACCTGCCATAGGACAAGAACGCATTTTCCTCAACACCAGCTACCTATACAGTGAGTCTGGAACCAAATAAATTTTGTTCTGGAACCACAAGAAGGCATTATGCAATTTAGATCCTGACATGAGGGCTCCTGCAATCTGAAAAGATGGCTGTTGTCTTAGAATGCTGCATGCACTCTTCTTGAATGCCATGTATACAATCCTGGTAAATTGTAGAGACTGCAGACTTGGTCAAGTTTTGTGTAGATGTGTTAGTGTTTAAGTTAGTGTTAGTTGTTAATGAGGGACCTTAGTTAACCTTATCTTCTTCTCTTGCATTCTGCTCTATGCTTAACCTGACAAGCATTCTGCTCTATGCTTCATGACGCACGTTTTCTGAAGGCATTTATTAAGCAACTAACAATCCCCAATTTCTGGGGCAATCTAACAGCTCACAGGCCAGCCACCTCAGCCAAACAAGTGGCCAGAAAGACCAGCTGGTCTGGCCGACCAGCTGGCAGGCCCACTGACCAGCTGGCCGACCAGCTAGGTCTGGCCTATAAAAGCACAAGCCCTCACACTCCTTCAGACAGGATAGGACCTGCAGCTGCTCCTCTTCTCCTCCATGCTTTGCTGCAGCCCCGTCTGCTCCACTTCTACCTCTCCTCTTCAGTTCTGCTCCTCTCTGCCTCCTGGGCTGCTGCCTTCTCTGCTCCATCTTCTCCTCCAGATCTGCCCCAACTTCTCCTCCTCTGCTCCAGATCTTCTCCTCTGCTTCAGCTCTGTCCCTTCTGCTCCAGATCTGTCCCATCCTCCTCCAGATCTGTCTCTTCTGCTCCTCTGCTCCAGATATGTCCCCTCCTGCTCCAGATATGCTCCTTATCTTCATCATCATCAAGCTACATAGAGGACTGCGTTACGCTCCCTAGATTTTCAATGAGCCCTTGCAACCAGTTTTTTCCTTGGGTGAAGAATTGTATCGTTGGAAGAAACATTCTCAAGAAGACTCTGTTTTAGATGAAAGAGAACGCCCTCTTGTGCCAAGGAGGCTATTGGGATCTTTTGTACAACTTGCACTTGCTGCTCTCTAAGGCTAATCCTACAAATTTGGTTTTGGATGAATATAATAAGTGCTACATTGTTTGATTTAAAAATATAAGATTGAGACCTGTGAGATTAATACCTATATGGTTGTGTCATATGCTATCTTGGAGCTGGATTGTATGACTGTTTACAGAATCAGCAGCCTTTGTGACTTGCATTCTCTCTCACAGCTTCCTATCATGGTCAGCCATATGTCGGTTTACTACTCCCACTGCGGAAGCTATCCCTGTCTGAATAGTATCCATGGCATACTCCCACTGAAGCCTAACATCCTGCAGCATAGCCTCATCATCACCAGATGGATGTACATGCTGCGTCTAAATTTTAGCTTGCTGTCCAAGCCTACTAACATCACATGAACCTACATCCAGAGGTCCAATCTCACCATAAGATGGCTGATATAGTAGCCCAATATCACTGTCATCATCACCATCTAACGCCCGATCAATATGTACACCCATGATCCGGGCTCCTAAAAGGTGCATCCAGAGCACCTGGCGGTCCCACTGCATAATCATGCATAACCTGAGGTACCACTACCTGTGGCTCTCTAACCTCTTGTGGTACTGGCTGCTGTCCTGGGACTGCATCAAGTGGCAAAAGTCCTCCACGTGGATCATATAGTGGCTGTCCATCCTCTTGGAACACCACTCTTCGAACTGCCACTGTCTTTGTGGTTTGTTTATGCATCTGATCCTCATCCAAGATGCGATCATGGCTGTGTACATACCCCAAGAGGAAGCACTTCCTAGGCCTAGGTTTTAACCTGCTTCTCGTATCCCTAGGTACCTGCATAAATGCCTCACAACCTGACACCCAAAAGTGGTCACATAACGGAGTCTGACTACTCCGTAACTTTGGTACTACACCTCTAGATATGACCAGACATCCTTTAGTGATCTTCCAAGACTGACTGCTAAAGGACACATGATAACCCAAATAATCCAACTGATCCATAGAGATCAAACTCTTTGTAAGCTTTGATACATGTCTAACATCTTTCAGCACTAATGTAGAACCATGAGGAAATACCAAATGGATATCTCCCGCACCTACAATGTCACATGACTGATCATGCAATCCGATTAATCCCTTTCTGCGAGCATCATATGATGCAAACCACTCCCTATGCGGAGTAACATGAAAAGGTCCAAAATTCAAGATCCAGTCTTGCATCAAGACATCATCCATGGCTACCAGAAAAGAATGTGGGTAAGCAGATGCATAACGTACATCTACATCATTGTTAGAAAATACCCAACAGAGGGTACACGCAGCGGAAGACTTATAGTAATGCCCAGGAGCTCACACAGTGTGCGGTGTGGGTGTGGAATCACAAACTTCTTTAATTATGTGCATACAATAGGTGTGCAAACTCATCAATAGACAATGAACCAACCAGATAGAGAAACCACCAAAATATATATTTTCGTCCACAACTATGGACACAATACAAAAAGAGATAGATCCAGAGTCCCACCAATGATGTGGTCCTCTGATCTTACTACAAGGTCCTTCTCCTATCTGCTGGCTATCTCTAGACTCGAGCCCGCGTGCTCCACCTCGAGCTTCTGTAGACTTTCCGTCCAGAATGATCCTCTCCACCTTGCTGTCTGGAAACCAGCCTAGGTGGGCAGCCTCCTGCAAGCTAAGTCTGCACAAGGTACTTCTTTCTCCTCCTGACTATAGGCCCAAAGGTAGCCCTGCTGCTGCTCCTCCTGCTGGTGGATTTGCTGCTCCAGATGATGTAGTGATCTCAGCACCTTGCTGCCCTAGATGACAGCCAAGGTCCCAGCCCTTTCCTGGCTAAGTCTGCAGCCCTTCAAGCACCTCTCTATCCTCCTGAATGTAGGTCCAAAGGGTGGCTGCTTGCTGCTCCTTTCTACCCTGGATCTGCTGGAAGCTAGATGTGAAATGAGGCCTGAGGCCTCTCTTTTTATAGGCCCCCCAAGGGGGCTGAAAAAAACCGACCAGCCTGGTACAGACTGGCCGACCAGTCTGTGGCTGGTCCAGCCCTAAAAGGGCACACTCCCCCAGGGCTTTTGGCCCACACTTTCAGGGTCCTTTTGGCCCTCCTTTCAAGGCATATATCCAGCCTATAAAAGGCCTGTCTCCTGCCCACTGGCAGCCACAGTTCCTGCTGCAGATCTGGGCCTGCACACCCTACCATATCTGCGCCTCTGCAAACAGTGCGCCTCCATGTCCTAGATCCATCGCAATCTGTCCCAGACTATCTTGCCTCTGCTCCAGGCTTGTTCCAGCTCTAGGTGTGCTGCCCACATGACAGCCATGATGCTGTCTATGTGGCAGCCCCTTTCTCTCTTTTTCTGTTGGCTACTGCCCTAGGTCTCCCTCCCCCATGCTCTCCTCATATGGGGGCTTACAGATGGGGAGGTGACCTTTCCAACAATCATTGCCATCACTGAAGATAGCATTCACCTGTCCGTCCTCGGTCTCTTTATCCTCTTTCTTCTTACCATCAGTCTTCTTCTTCTGCTCTCTTTTTAACCTATAGCAGAATCTCTTGAGGTGCTCTTTCTTCGCATTGTGAAAGCATAAACCCTGTGAGGTCTAGGTCTATAACTAGACTTCTCCCTATCCAGGGACTTGTCTCTCCCACTAGACATGCAATCCATGAGTATAATGGAGCTCTCTATAGCCTTCCACATGGCCTAGCCCCTCCTGCCTTCCCTGATCCTAGCTTGGTAGGTTGTCTTTGATGTTGCTGCTCTCTAGTCGCCTCTTGCTAGGCTAGATATAGGGCTTGATGCCCTCACCATCTTACACCCACAAAGTTGCCTTTAGATCCTAGCATATAAAGGAGCATCTAGGTGGGTTTATGGTTTGAGTTAGCAGTTAATTGGATTGATTTCCTGTCATGTCGATCACCAATTTTATGTTTAAGGTTATCTTGTCATAAAAACTCTTATGTATCACATTTGTCATAAAAGCTCGGTCCATGTGCTTTTACTCAAGTATCTAGAAATCCCATATTCATATCTCGTGCCTTTGGAACTAACTATCTCACCCCCCAACTTAACCCATGACCACTCCTCAAACTAACCCTAACCCTTACATGTACTCACTAAATTGATGTACTTATATTGCATGCCGACATCACCTCCTCCTTAGGAGGGGCCCCATAGGTTGGTCAAGTTTTGTGTAGATGTGTTAGTGTTTAAGTTAGTGTTAGTTGTTAATGAGGGACCTTAGTTAAGTTCATGCTATCCAGCTAAGGTCATTCAAGGATCCATCAATGAGGAGGAGAAGTCAATGCAAGTGTGATATGGATCTCATCGAAGCTTGAAACATCCCAAACCTCTAACTAAACCTTCGTGTCCACCACGAGCTAGGACCAAGTTTCTTAGATCTAGTTGACAAGCTGAAGAAATGTATGCTTATTTATTTTGTAAAAGTTTCTGTTGTGAATATGCATATGCATCATTGTTTGTGGTGTGCTCTTTCTTTTTTAATGTATTTTGTAAAAGAAGGGCTTGGTTTGGGAAGTGGTGTTTGGTTCCTACGCTCACAAGGCAGGGGGCTAAGAGGCACCACGACCTAGGACCAAGTTTCTTAGATCTAGTTGACAAGCTGAAGAAATGTATGCTTATTTATCTTGTAAAAGTTTTTGTTGTGAATATGCATATGCATCATTGTCTGTGATGTGCTCTTTCTTTGTTAATGTAATTATTGGTGCATTGTATAGAGTAAGTTGAAATTGGTTTGGCATGCTTTATGTAGTGTAGTATTATGATTTCAAACATAAAAGAAGGGCTTGGTTCGGGAAGTGGTGTCTGGTTCCTGCGCTCACAAGGCAGGGGGCTAAGAGGCACCACGACCTAGGACCAAGTTTCTTAGATCTAGTTGACAAGCTGAAGAAATGTATGCTTATTTTTTTTTTTTAAGTTTATGTTGTGAATATGCATATGCATCATTGTTTGTGATGTGCTCTTTCTTTGTTAATGTATTTATTGGTGCATTGTATAGAGTAAGTTGAAATTGGTTTGGCATGCTTTATGTAGTGTAGTGATTTCAAACATGAAAGAAGGGCTTGGTTCAGGAAGTGGTGTTTGGTTTCTGCGCTCACAAGGCAGGGGGCTAAGAGGCACCACAACCTAGGACCAAGTTTCTTAGATCTAGTTGATAAGCTGAAGAAATATATGCTTATTTATTTTTTAAAAGTTTCTGTTGTGAGTATGCATTTGCATCATCGTCTGTGATGTGCTTTCTTTTTTAATGTATTTATTGGTGCATTGTATAGAGTAAGTTGAAATTGGTGTGGCATGCTTTATGTAGTGTAGTATTATGATTTCAAACATGAAAGAAGGGCTTGGTTCAGGAAGTGGTGTCTGGTTCCTGCGCTCACAAGGCAGGGGGCTAAGAGGCACCACGACCTAGGACCAAGTTCCTTAGTTCTAGCTGACAACCTGAAGAAATATATGCTTATTTATTTTTTTTAAGTTTATGTTGTGAATATGCATATGCATTATTGTTTGGTATGCATGATGTGATGTGATCCTTATTTTTTTAATAAGTTGATACCAATTTCATGTATGTTGGTCAAGAAACTTGTTTGTTTTGCATGTGATGGTGCTTCAGTCTTGCAAGGTTGTCAGAATGGTGTCTTTGTACAAATAGAAACAAAATATGCTCCTTACTGTGTTGGGATACATTGTATGGCTCATCGCACAAATCTAGCTTACAAAGTTGTGTCCACATTTCCATCAGTACAACGAATCGAGACGTTGGTTAAAAAAAGCTACTCTTACTTTTGCAAGAGTCCAAAAAGATACAATCAATTTAGAGTTATTGTAGAAGCACTGGGTACAAAAGGGAGGAAGATTTTGAAGAATGTGGATACTAGATGGATATCTTTGTATCCTAAATACTAGCTATTTCATGTATTTTGAAATTATGTAAAACGAAAAAGACAGAGTTTTCAATATAACTAGTTTTTAGTATATTTATGAATGAAAGTTTTTTAAATGCCCTAGAATATTTAGCCAAGTTTTGAAACAAAAATTATAACAAAAGATATAATTCGTCAATTCTTTGAAACTTTTAAAAATAATTTATGAAAAATTTCGCCAGTATATTATAATACTATATTTCTATACCTTCGATAAAAACATCCCTGAGTCCCATGCCTGCATTTAGTGAGAAATGGACCAAGGACCATGGGAGAAGTAATCTAAAATAGGTGGAGATGGATATTATATTGGATTATTCCCTCCATGTAGGATAGGCCCATGTGGGGGGGGTGTAGATAGTCCAAAAATGCAAGTTAAATAATGGGAAAAGTAGGATGAGGTGGCAAGATTCCTTGTGCCAACCCTCCACTTGTCCTCCTAGATGATTGAACGTATTATAAAATTGGGAAGAGACCAGGGGAGTATCTTAGACTTGGGATATGGGGGTTGATATATGTGGAAAAATGAGGCCAAGCGACGAAACAGGACAAAGCATCGCTATATAGCGACGGTTTAGGACACTTGATCTAAGAAGAGAGGGAAGGAGCTCATGGGTGGCTATTTTTTGGATCTTAATGGATTTTCTTGTAGTTTGTGTTGTGATTTTGGAGGTGTGCAGATGGAAGGGACGAGTGGAAGCTTGTCAGATGATGTGCCAATGCTCGGGAGCACAGAGTGGCTTAGGGAGAGGTTATATTGTCATTGCACTCATTGCAAGCGAGAAGTACGACATCAACGCCATATTGTCATGTGCCACTTGAGGATGTATGGGGAGGAGACCAAACCAGTACCCACCCTTGGTGGTGCACGTGGTGATGGATCATTGAAAAGTCAATGCTATTTGAGTTCGTGATTAATATTGCATGCGTACACGACACGAAATCTTGAGACAAGATATTATATTTACATGAAACCTTGAGACATGATGAGGAGGGTGGGTGTGTGTATACCTTCACACTTTGAGAAGGAGTATAGTCTCCCGGATGTGCTAGATGATGACAAGGGTATGGTGGACATGATGGATTCTATTTTTAGGGGAAATGCACATGTGATGTCTGAGTCTGAGGCTGTGTACATGGTACCTTTGATAGAGGAGTTACAGATCTTATGGACAGGAGTGCGGGTCTTTGATATTTCCAGAGCTCCTAGACATACCAATGACATTTTTGCGTGGAACACATCGATTGAAAGAGAGTCACGTATGATTGTGGAGTCATGGCTAACTTCACACAAGATAGCCGAGCAAGTGCTTCGGATACCAATATTCTCTCCTAGCACTTGGATTATTGTGGGACCATACATGAAATCTATGAAATTGATTTCAGATGATTTAGTATTTTCATTCTTGATGTAAAATGGTTTAGAACTATTTACGATGGTCTTTGTTCTTCTCGAGCATTGTGAGCAGGTGCATACTAATAATTTAATTAATTGAATCTTTCATTTTTAAATATCAATTGGTACATGTAGTTAAGCATAGTTTCATATAATTGATGGCATTTGGCACCCATCTTCAATATAGGTGGTTTTTCATCCGGATCATTCTGATCCAAGATGGTGCTACTTGATCCAAGTTGCACCACGAAGTAAGCAAATTTTTGAAGATAGAGATGTGGATATGGAGATGCCACTACCAATGCCGGATCCAATTGATCCAAATGGATCTAACGAAGAAGATGAAGATCACAATATGAGCCAAGAGGAAGATGTGCATAATGACATCATACGGGAGGAAGATGGAGATCACGATATTGAGGAAGAAGATGATGATCATCAAGAATCACCGGACTTTATTGAAGAAGATGATCAAGTCTATGGTGAATGTACGATGCCAGAGTACGACGATGATATAGGAGATCAACTTGGTATAGAGTTAGAGATAGACTTTTTGGGCACACTAGACTTGGCTTAGGATGAAGCGATAGATGTAAATGCTCTTCATTGAATTTTTTTCATCTCAAACTTGGACATGAATATATGAGCTTTAAACTTGATGTACATGCTCTTGTACTTTTATTCTTTCAAAGGATCAAACATGTATGAAAAGAAAAATTTCTTGTCATTGGGTAAAACTATCTTTAAAGGTCGATATGGGAAAAAACACTCTTTGTAAAACGTCGCTATATAACGACCTTATATAAGTCTAGCAAGTGTTGCTATATAGTGACACTTTTATAAACGTCGCTATATAGCAACACTTGCAAAGGATTAAACATGTACTTTTATTCTTTCAAAGGATCAAACATGTATGAAAAGAAAAATTCTTGTCATTGGGTAAAACTATCTTTAAAGGTCGGTATGGGGAAAAACACTCTCTGTAAAACGTCGCTATATAACGACCTTATACAAGTTTGGCAAGTGTTGCTATATAGTGACACTTTTATAAATGTCGCTATATAGCAACGTTTATAAAAGTGTCGCTATATATATAGCAACACTTTTTAAACGTGCTTTGAATATCGACGATTAGCGGCCCCTGCACGCTAAACGTTGGTGCTTAATCGTCAGAATAAGGCACGTGTGTAGTAGTGATTGCCATTGGATACTCTCATGATCAAACACTATCTCAAACTAGGCACCATAAAAATTATGATGGGCATTCATTTTAAATCTTGCAGTAAGCCATATAAGTCCCTTTCATAAGCTAAATAGTTGGATTGAGATTTATCTAGATTTTCATTTTCAAATGGAATACGCCTATGGCCTTCTACAAGGTTGAAATGTATGGCATCATCAATTCCATCCGCTTCAACCACAAAAGGCTGATTTGGACCTACTACTTTAAAATTAGGGTAGTAGCAATAGCTACTTAGAGTTTTTTGTGGGTTCAAGAATAGGGTAACCATACTCATGTACAATGGAAGGAAAGTGTGTCCAACACAAGCCCCCCCCCCCCTTTCCCGTACACACATATATGCACCATCAAGAATCGATAAACCAATAAAAAAACTTTCAATATGGTGGGCTACAATGCCCAGTAACCATGAATTCATACAAAATTCAATTTCTTATTTTCCACTAGATGCATGGACATGAGAACACATACCACATCATCACATGACAAGTAACACACAAAAAATTGCTTTTATTTTAACATTGTTCGATGAGTTCAATAGCACATTAAAACGGAGACATAAGTACAGTCCTCTCAGCATGGAAAAATGTAGTTCGACCATCAACATCAAACTAAAAAGAACTATATTTATCCCTTCTGAATAGGGTGAGACATAAATTAAACAACCACTCTTCACCAAGGATGACACTCACACGAGTGATGTGCATGAGCTAAAAATTAAGAGTCATCTTATGGCCTTAAACTAAAATGGTTGTTTCTTAGACTATAATAGTGTCCTAGATGTCTTTCTCAAAAACATTTAGTAGAGACATCAATATTACTAGTGATCACTAGGATATTCCTTTAACTTTTTCTATTGGTGTTCCTTGCACAAGTACAAGGCCTCTACCTTCCCTTTAAGCTAATTTGTGATTGAAATAGCTATCTTCGCATAGTTGTGGATGTGCTTGAGATAAATCCAAATATAGCTATAAATATTGGCAACCCTTGTAGTTTTTCTAGTGGTGCTAGTCATTTCAAGGTGGATTCATCTTTGTTGGGTCCAATGAAATCCCATCCACAAACATGATGTGGACCAAATAAATTTGATGGTTTCAAACTTTTATTAAGTCCATATGAATCCCATATGGATATGAAATGGCCCAAATAAGTGATATATTTTACAAAGAGTTCACATTTTCTTTCTTTACCATATAACAAGTTCTCTGTTAACAACATAAATACTTTGTGAAAGTGTTCAAGGTGTTCTTCCTTAGTTTTGTTTTAGATGAGGATATCATCTTTGAAAACCACAACAAACTTATCCAAACATGGTCATAAGGCACTATCCAAATGTTTCATGAACTTTTTCGGGAATTGGTCAAACCAAATGGCTTGACCAAGAATTGCAAATCCCTAAATTTTGTATGCAAAGTTGTCTTGGAAATATTCACTTCTTGTATTGATACCTAGTGGTTACTAGAATCCAACTCTATCTTTGTAAAATATCAAGTACCTGAGTGTTGACGAAACAACTCATCAATCCACATAATATCAAATATTGATTCTCAATAATCTATGCATAACCACATAGATTTGTATTTTTTTTTCACTCGGGGGGGTCACTATGTATAAACCCTCTATATCACGTGTGTTCAAGGCCTATATTTAAAATCCCTTATCTGTAAATTTTTTCATTAATAAAATGTACCCCTTTTCTATACAAATCTGTAAATTTTTTCCAAAACTATTTTAAATAGTCCCTTATGTATATTTATTTCTGTAAATTTTAGGAATAAAAAATATCCTTCTGTTGAACTCACGTGATAAGGTTACATATGATGAGTGACCCCCCCGAGTTTTTTCATCAATAAAAGTGGTGAAGCACAAGGAGGGATGCTTGGCTAGATAAAGCCACGTTTAAGGTAGTTCAAAAATGCACGTTTTGCCTCTTAATCCTCTAAGAGAATCAGCCTATAGGGTGGTCTACTAAATTTCTATCTAGACCCTAGTATGACTTTCAAGATGTGCTCTATATCTCTTGAAGGTGGCGAGCCTTCGGGTAATTCTACTAAAATTGCATCACTTAACTCATGCAACAAAGTTTTAAAAGATCTAGATGCCTTTTTATAACGCAAAAATTTAGCTTTGGGGTCTCCAAATTTGGTCAATTCCAAAAAAAGAGCCACGCTTCTCAAAAAGGCCTGTTGTGGCTCTACAATGGAAGCAAAGGGCCAAGCGATGCTTTTTTTAAATACCTTGACAACAAGAGACAATTCTTTGTGTTCTATTTATTTCTCCTCCAAAAAGTGCCACACTTCTCAAAAAATCCTCTTGTGGCTCGGCGATGGAAGAAAAGGGCTAAGTGATGAGATTCTTTTAATGCCTTGGCAATAAGAGACAAGTCTTTGTTTTCTCTTGATATCTCCTCTTCAAGTGCTAGATGATGGGAAACTCAAATAAACCTTGCAAGCTAAATAGTAATAGAAGAAATATATTTTTAGGCTGTAGTTATCTCCTAGAGATAGATAAATATGTGATTGCTTTCCCAAACAACAATGAGTTGTAACAATCCCAAAATCTTCCCACAAGCTAGGTGATGAAATCTTGAAACTATATGGTCTGTTTTGGAGATCTACAAGCAGCCCAAACGATGAACACGAGCTATATGAGAGGTATTTTGGTCTTTAAGGGACTCAAAATACATGAGTGATTTGTAGTGTAGGCTAACTATGGTGAAACAAGCTCCAAAACACCTACTAGAACTTGGCAATATGTGCTGTAGGAAATGAGATAGAGGAGAAAGTGATGAAATCCCTCCCTAGGATGCAAAGCACTTTGTTGTTTTTGCTCTCCAAAATAGCAAACATGTGATTACAATAGCTACCATTGAGCAAGCAAACTCCCTCATAGATGCCGCAAATAGTAGGAAGAAAAGGGGGCAGCAGGAAGCAAGGATTGTTTGTTCTAATTGTTAGGAAATGGAGTCAAGTTGAGTGAGTTTTATGCGTGTTTTAGTCTAGTGTGTCCCATGGATGCCACATGTCATATTGGGAGACATCCCATATGCACTTTGGTACTCTATGTCTAGTATCTAGATTATATAAGGCTGTACTTGTGATTGTGTGTCACATTCATTGGAAACATCAAGATTTCACAATGTAAGTCTTTAATTGGTTTAGTACTTTCATTTCTCTTTCATTCATTTGCATTTACAGTTCCATTAGTTGCAATCTTTGCCATCCTCTTTTTCTTCCTACCCTACCTCCTCTCCCTACTCCTCTTTGCTCCAACACATGGTATCATAGCCAGCTCTCCTCTCTTCCTTCCTCGTGTCTCCAAAGGAATGAGGTTGAGGGAGGCCAAAACACTCTACTTTCCCTCTTCCCTCATGAAGAGCCTACCTTAGCCTCTTCATCGCCACCTTCTCCTTCATTGAGCTCTAGCATCTTCATCACCTTCCTCCTCTTCATGTCCTCCTTCTCCTTCATCATCTTCTCCTCCTTCACCACGAACCTCTCCTCCTTCTTCATGATCTCTTCATCTCTTGAAAGGTCTCTACTTGGCCATGCAAACCTCTCCTTCATGATTTCTATAAGCATCCATTCAATGGCTATTTGTATTACTACATGGAGAAGACACACTTGAAGTTGATTCGTGGAGACATCATTGCTGCTGTTGATATTGTTGCATCGAGTTGCTCGTGGTTTTGCTACATGGAGAAGATGCATTGGAACGAGTTTGTGGTTGCTAATAAGTGGATCTAATTTGTGGATGCTAGTACGGATTTTTGATTCAACGTGCTTCATGGATCTAGAAGCATCATTTGGGTGTTCTTTCCATCGTGTTCATGGCATGGAGAAGTTTGGATTACTACTGGAATGTTGGTCACCAGTTCTCGCCTGCTGCTATTAGTACTAATTTGATTTTTTCTACTTGCTGAGTTGACTTCACAAAATTAGGGACGAAAATTCAACACTAAGGTTTACAATATCTCTCTCCTTTCCTGCTTCATCTTTGCCAAAATGGAGTCTTCCAAGTCTCCTATTATTATTGAGAAGTTCTTTGGCAAGAACTTTCCCACATGGCAAACCAAGTTGAGGCTTGTTCTTATGAAGGAAGGTGTGTGGAATGTCGTTAGTGGAAAGGACAAAAATCCTTTAATAGATGAGAAGAAAATTCTACAATGGGAAAGTCTCAATGACAAAGAGCTCTTGCTCTTATTGATTTGGGTTTGTCTGATGAAGTTGTTCATCACTTAAATTTTGATTACACTGCACAAGAATTGTAGGAAAAGCTAGAATGCTTGTTTGGTAACAAAATTATCAACTCCAAAGTATTTCTTAGATGGGAATTCTTCAAGATTCAAATGAAGTATGAATATTCTCTCAATGCACATTTGAATCATATGGAATATCTCATTACTCAACTTGTTGCATTGAAGGCCCCCTATTGGGGGGAAGAAGATCAATATCCTCCTTTCTAACATTGGCAATGTAATAATCTCTTGAGTCAATAAAGTTCTCAGCCTTGGATATTCCTCCTAAATTGATTTATTGCTTTGTTATGTGTCTCTCCATGTCAGTAATTAGTCTTGTTTTGGAGCCAGGAGGGGGATGTATTGTGGGAGCCTCATTGTATTGGTCTTTGTTGGGTTTTTTTTACTAGACTTGTGGTTGAGTTCCAGGATGTTGGTGTAGCCCTTAGACCTATGAGCTGGTCATGTAGCCATGCTAAGACATGAGCCTCTGAGTCATGTTGATTCTCAAGCCATGAGAGTGCTTGGATTAACCTCTAAACATGCTCAAACTTTAGCCTTTGAGTTACATGGGGTGCATAGATTAGTAGATCCTATCATTACCATGTTTTGTTCCTGGTTCCATTTTAGTAGTCCTTCACCTTTCCTTCATGGGGGGGTGTTAGGAAATGGATTCAAATTGAGTGAGTTTTATGTGTGTTTTAATCTAGTCTGTCCTATTAATGCCATGTGTCATATTGGGAGATATCCCATATGCACTTTGGTACTCCATGTCCAGTATCTAGATTATATAAGGTTGTACTTATATATTGTGTCACATTCATTGGAGTCAGCATCAAGATTTCACAATGTAAGTATTTCATTGGTTCAGTACTTTCATTTCTCTTTCAGTCATTTCCATTTCCATTTACATTAGTTGCAAGCTTTGCTTTCCTCTTCCTCTTCCTACCCCACCTCCTCTCCTTACTCCTCTTTACTCCAACACTAATACCAACGGAGTACCAATGATAAGACACTTCTAGGAGAGGAAAACCGATATCTGGCCATTGAACTCCCTCTACATAGTCTCCCAAGCTATCCTTGGACGCCTTTTACTATTTTGGGTAACCATGTCATACTTAGCTAATCACCCTTCTTTATGTGTGTGGCTACTATTGTAGTGTCCACCACCATGTCCCCTCTAGCCAAGATATTTTGGCTCCCACTGAACCCCAAGTAATGAAAACACATTGTTAATGTGCTTCCTAATCCCCAAATTCGATTATGTCCATCCTTTCTATGCTTGAACCTCGGGGGGTTCACCTCCAAAAAATTTAGTGTACCACGTGCATTCAAAAAAAGGGGTATTTTAATCCCAGTACTTTTAAGAAAAATTTAACATGATTACAATAACAAGAGGGATTTTTAAATTCAACTTTACGAAAAACTCCGTTAGTTCATAAGTAAAGAGGGGTGGTTTTAGTGGGGAAAAATTTTAGTTGAGCAGTTTTTAAAATACTCTTTGAACACACATGATACCTAGGATTTCTTAGTAGTGCACCCCCCCCAGGCTTGAACCTTAGATGTCCACTATCGATAGAGATTACCGTAACATGTAGAAAAGGAGATTGTTGAGATATCTCAAAAAGGAATATACATACATTTGATGAAATCTCTATCCTCTCTCTATCTATGTCTTCTTGAATTAAGTGTACATTATTCAACAAGAGTATGATCTTTTTGAGGAAGAAGTAAATGACAAAATTGATGGTGACCATCCAAGTGATATTGATAGTAATAATGATATTGAGGATAATAGTAGAAAACTTTGTAAACTTTAAAGGGGACTTGGGTCCTTTATTGGAATAATTTTTTTTCTTTTTTATCTGCATAATGGTTCAGAAACCAATTAATAATTGTATGTTTGTTTGTTTTTTAATATCATTACAATATTTTTACACAACTTTACACAGTCTTGCATAGTTTTTACACAATCTTTATACAATTTTTTAATTTTTACACGATTCATTAATTTTCAAATATTTGTATGTAATTTTGGTGTAAATTTCTTGTTCCTTTCTCCCCTCTTTTTGTTATGGATCTAGTGGGAGCGATCGTATGTGGCTTCAAGTCTAGTTGCACATATATTCTACATGATATCTAGTGGAATTCAAGTGAGAGTGCTACACATGGCATGCAGATTGTGCAAGGGGCTAAATGTCCAGTAGAGCAAGAGTCTTCCATTTCTAGTTAAGTGTACAAGATTATTTGCAAGCTTGATCCCCCTAAGAAATCACAAATCTATGGGTGATGGAGAAAGAGCATGAGAGACTTGAGAACAAGAAATCTCAGTCTCATGCCACAACAAAGCCATTATGAGCATCAAGCATTAGGATCCATCGCTCTCGTCATACTAGTGCCTCTCATTCACATGGCTTCAGTGCTAGCCAGCACCCATTTGAGCCCCATGTGATGATGATTTGAGGCTCTCTTCACTATTCCATTGATGGTGACAGGGGCCTCATTATGGATACAAATAAGGATTTTGTACTTTCACAATTATTGCAATTGTGCTACACCAAGTTCATATGAATGACACTGAAGACCAAGGATGGAGTAAAGAATTCCCTCAATAAGGATGGCCGATACAAAAGCAATGCAAATGCGGTGCATCAAAAAAGTGAGGCACTTCCACTTTGGATTAGGTGTCAAAGCATGATTTATGGAATACTTTGTAAGTCTTTCTTTTCTTCCTTTTTGGTATATCATTATCTACTTTTTTTCCCTTACATATCTATCTCATGGAATACTTTGTAAGTGTGTCTTTCCTTCCTTTTTTGTATATCATTATCTACTTTTTTTCCCTTACATATCTATCTCATATGTCTTACTATCTTATGTTTCATGTGTATAGAGGCATATGGTTGGCCAATACTACACCCGTGATGAATATAAGTATGCATACAACTATGGTAGCGATGCTCTCATGCAAGGATTGAGCCATAGGAGTGAATATTTGAATCATATCTTCTTTGATATAAGGAATCCTTGAACATTTAACTCAACTTTTCTTTATGCAAACATGCACATTACCAATAGAGATTCTATATGCATACCTTCTCTATCCTTGATGTGTACACTCATGAGGTTGACCTTTACATCCATGAGAAATAGCTGTCTAACATGGCGAATAACATGTGTGTTGGGCAGTGGTCATGATGAGAATGAAGGACGAGTCAACCTATATGCAAATCGATATGGAGGAGGTACACAATGACTCAAGAAAGGACTCAGAGGAACAAGGAGATGACTCTAACAAGGGCTTAGAGGAAGATTGGAAATGATAATGGCTCAAACACTTATTAGCAAAAATGGAATGCTACTCGGTAGAAAATTCTGGGGGTTGGGTGTATACAGCTAAAATGGGAGGCTAGGCCATCTTATCCTCAAACGTAGATATTAAATCAACATTTGGCAATGTGCCTTTAAGCAATCCCCCCCATGCGCATGCATGCATGCACACACACACACACACACACACACACACACCGAGACACACATGCACGGTGTTATGGATAAATTTGTCTAAGGAAAAAGGCATTAATATGTGTGTGTGTTTGTATGTGTGGCAATAGTATAATAAAATATGGTGTGCATAGGGCCCAGGGTTGAGGTGGTAGGGCATGACCATGTGCCACCCTTCCATGTAAGAGGACCCATAAAGTGTGTTGTACATAACCCATGGTAGTAATATTATAAAATGTAAGGTGGCATGGTTCCTCCATGTGCCACCCCTCCACCTAGGCGGTCCCATTCCTGCATTTAGTGAGATATGGCCCAAAGTCCATGGGAGAAGTAATATAAAATAGGTGGAGATGGATATTATATTAGGTTATTCCCTCCATGTAGGATAGGCCCATGTGGGGGAGGTATAGAAGGTCCAAGAGTGCAAGTTAAATAATGGGGAAAGTAGGATGAGGTGGCAAGATTCCTTGTGCCAACCCTCCACTTGTCCTCCTAGATGTTTGAACATATTATAAAATTGGTAAGAGACCAAGGGAGTATCATAGACTTGAGATATGGGAGTTGATATATGTGGAAAAATGTGGCCAAGCATTATCGCACACAATTGAGAGTGCGTAACCACCTAGCCCACATGGGAGACTCTTCCACACACACCATGCATGTGGGAGGATGCATTTATTGGGAGAGACCCTCTCTCTTGGCTATAAAAGGAGGGGGCTATTCCTTGATGAGACACGCTCATTTTTCCAAAGCCACCTAGCTAGTACTTTGATATTTCCCCCTCATCCTTCCTTTGAAATAAAGCATGGCCCTCTTCCCTTGATGTCTCCATCTTTACATTCCTCCTCCCATCATGTACATGCTTCTCTTCCCCCTCTCCCTTTCCCCTTGTTCCATAGTCTCCCTCTTCATCCCCTCCCCTTCTAATCCCTTTTCCCCTCCCATGATAACGTTTCACCCTCACGTTCTCCTTTCCTCTATGGCCCTTGAGTGTCACCATGCTTAGTGTCTAGCCTCTTGTCTTGATATCTTTTCTAGGTAACAACACATGTGCATGTACACCTAAATATATAATTTTAGCCCCAATGAGCCCTTAAAAGTTTGCAAAAACTTGTTAGCATCATGTAATGTTATGGATAAATTTGACCAAAGTAAAAAGGCATAAATATGAGTGTGTGTTTGTATGTGTGGCAATAGTATAATAAAATATGGTGTGCATAGGGCCCAGGGTTGAGGTGGCAGGGCATGACCATGTGCCACCCTTCCACGTAAGAGGACCCATAAGGTGTGATGTACATAATCCATGGTAGTAATATTATAAAATGTAAGGTGGCATGGCTCCTCCATGTGCCACCCCTCCACCTAGGCTGCATTTAGTGAGATATGACCCAAAGTCCATGGGAGAAGTAATATAAAATAGGTGGAGATGGATATTATATTGGGTTATTCCCTCCATATAGGATAGGCCCATGTGGGGGAGGTATAGAAAGTCCAAGAGTGCAAGTTAAATAATGGGGAAAGTAGGATGAGGTGGCAAGATTCCTTGTGCCAACCCTCCACTTGTCCTCCTAGAGGTTTGAATGTATTATAAAATTGGGGAGAGACCAAGGGAGTATCATAGACTTGAGATATGGGGCTTGATTTATGTGGAAAAATGAGGCAAAGGATTGTCGCACACAATTGAGAGTGCCTAACTGCCTAGCCCACTTAGTGCTAATAGTACTACAGATCAAGAATTTACTATTTAGTAATATTAGCACTTGCTATCCAAGACTTACTAACATTAACACTTCCTATTCTAGTACTATCTAGCACTTACTGTTTAGTACTATCCAGCACTGGTAATATTAGCACTTACTAATATTACCACTTAATACTTGTTGTTGTATTTACCATACAAGAATAGACTTGTTGCAACTAGCAGTGAATTCCATGAGGCAGAATAGCACATTGCTGCATGGAGACATGTGTGATTGCTTATGCAAGGTTTGTAGGCCCCAAGGGGAGGACACGTGTGTTGCCTACACCAGCAGTTGTTCTTCTTTGTCTAAAATGTGGTGTTCACCAGTATGTCCAAAGAAAGAGGATGCTGAATGGCACAAGCTTGAATGCTTATTGCACAAATGTGACAAGTGCCCACAATCGTTGTTTTGCCCATATGAGTTGGATGATGCAAATGGTGCATTGATAAGATGGAATACGTATGAATCTGTCACCGAGGATACGGGAAAATGTGATGCAAAGAAAAGAATAAAATTCTTATGCAAGGAGACTCCTCCATCCATCATCATCCCTCAATACTTGCAACACTTAAATGTGTTTATCACTCACAACTTCCGTAGTTACTGGCAACACTCTCAATTCAAAGAGTGCACCATAAATATTCTTGATGATGTGGTGCTTTCAGTTGTTGACTTTGTAGAGAACTATGCAGAATGAGGTTCAATCAATGCATTGGCATAATGACCAAGTGACCATCTTGGTTCATATTTGCTATTGAAAAGAGACGAGCGAGATAAAAAAGCAATCCATCTTTTACATTTCAGATGACAAAGAACATGACACACTATTTGTGCAGCATTGCTTTATGCTCCACCATCAATGGTTGGTATCTAAAGGCTTGAAGTTTAAAAGACACTGGGTTTGGTCAGACGGGGCAGCATCTAAGTTCAAGGCTGCTCGCCCATTTTACTTTGTTACAAGGTAAGACTGCCCCCTTATTTTCTACATCACGTTGAAGATGTTGCATATTTTAAAATGTAATATATCTGTTGTTTGTTATGCTAGGTATTGCTCTTTGAGTGGAATTCGGATGATGTGGAACTATTTTTTGAAGCGGTCATGGCAAGGGAGAACAGGATGGGGCTGGTGTTGTCATAAACCATGCACTAACTAGTGAGCAATTGGATGTAAATGGTGCAAAGCTACAAAATGCACACGATATTGTGGAATGGTTGGCATGGAAGATGGGAGATAATTCTAAACAAAGGCTCTTCGTAGAAGTAAAGGTTGGTGATGTTGATAGGTCTAAAGCATGGAATTACCAGACCATCAAAGGAAGTCATTCAACACACTGCATATTGGGTTTTAGTAACAAAGATCCCACACAAGCCTTGTTTAGACATTTGTCATGATTTTGTTCATTCTGCATGAATGAAACATGGGATAAGTGCACCAATTTATCTCATGCAAGTCCATGGACCTTGAACAGGCTGGAGCCCATCAATATATAGACTACATCAGACATGGAGAAGGAATCTGTAACATATGCGATGGATAGAGACCAGTTGGCTGACCTGCTTCAAATGGGTGACCATTTTATAGTACTACGGTCCCCCACAAATGAAGATAATGAGGATTATTATGTGGTGCTATGATCAAAATAAAAAACAGTCCTCATAGTGGATGGCTAGGGTAATGGCTTTAGCATTGGGGATCAAGTGGTTTCTGGAATCTTTTATGCAAAAATCCCAAAATGCAAAAGCAGTTCTGCATTACTTAAAGATGCACCTCCTGCTATAGTTCATGCTGATGTGGTGTTGGCAAACAATAAAGTTCCAAATGTTGCAAGCAAAGCACAAGGTTAAAGGCCAGAGAACGATGTATCATGTACCCTAGGAGGTGCATGAACGAATCTTGGAAAACATTTATCTATAAGAACTATTGCTGAGCATGTATTTTTGCAATGGCTCTTACATATTTTTGTGCGCATTTTGTATTTTTAGCTGCCCCTTTAGGGGCTGCCTTTTGTAATACAAAGGCATCTTGTTTCTCTCGGGGATGCTCCACAGTGAGAAACTTTAACAGTTTTTAGTACTATTAGTTTTAATTGTGTGCTATTATATTATTATTGTTTAGGTATTGATGTCATATCATACTATTAGTCCTATTTTTTAGTGATTGTGTACTATTGTAGTAATTTTTGTAGTTCATATTAAGTTTGTTCTATTATCATATCATACTACTTAAATTACTATTTGGTTAGTACTATTTAGTACTATGTACTACTATCTTAAGTAACTCATCTGCTGTTAATTGAGAGAGAGAGAGATTGAGAGAGAGAGAGAGAGAGATAGAGAGAGAAGAGAGAGAGAGATAGAAAGAGAGAGAGAACCATTGTACTACTGTCATATCATACTACGTAGTACTATTTGGTTAGTACTATGTGATACTATGTAGTACTATCTTAAGTAGTACATGTGCTGTCAATTGAGAGAGAGAGAGAGAGAGAGAGAACCATTGTACTACTATCATATCATATTTTTGTAATGTTACATTCCTCTTTTTAATATATTGCACTTATAATTCAGAATGAGCCATACAAAATCAGACGGCGCCATATAAAATCATAATGAGACATATAGAATCAGTCATATGACATTACGGAGCCCAAACGGCTTGGATACAACAGCTTTGCGTTGCACTCCACACCCTAGTATATAACCCGGTCAGGCTTGGATACATACAACAGCGCTGTACTCCACACACCCCAATATACTATGTTCTAGGAAGGAATGACCCTAGAATGTAGGAGTTTTTGGTCCTTCTTCCTCAACATCCTCGTTATTAGTAGCTGACCCAAGGGACTGTCGTCTCGGACATCCAAAGTTGCTATTTCTTCTGGGCCGTACCCTACATCTGTAAGGTCTCTCAAGATGTTATCAGCCCTTTTTGCAATTCCATCCTATAGCTCTAGAGCAGAAGAGTGTACAACTCTATTACACATTGATGGATCTATAATGCCAGTCAAAAACAGCCAACTGTATGAGCACCATAACAGACATGACACATGATTCCTTAGCGTAGGTCAGGCTTGGATACATACAATAGCTCTACAACACTGCACTCCACACATCCCAATATACTATGTTCTAGGAAGGAACAGCCTAGAACATAGGAGATTTCGGCCCTTCTTCCTCAGCATCCTCGTTAGTAGTCGGACCCGAGGGACTGTCATCTCAGACATCCGAAGTTGCTATTTCTTCTAGGCCGTACCCTTCATCTATAAGGTCTCTGAAGATGTTATCAGCCCTTTTTGCAATTCCATCCTATAGCTTTAGAGCAGAAGAGTGAACAGCTCTATTACACATTGATGGATTTGTAATGCCAATCAAAAACAACCAACTATATGAGCATCATAACAGACATGACACATGATTCCTTAGCTTAGACGTGACTACAATTGGTATTATTTTATCCAGAACCAAAATTTCTACTGTATGGTTTAAAAAATACCATAAAAGATAACATATAAAAAAGGACCATATATTTTATTGCGTCGACATTGGCTATTTATGGACTCGGGGGGGTCACTATGTATAAACCCTCTATACCACATGCGTTCAAGGCCTATTTCTAAAATCCCTTATCTGTAAATTTTTCATTAATAAAATGTACCCCTTTTCTATACAAATCTGTAAATTTTTCCCAAAACTATTTTAAATAGTCCCTTATGTATCTTTATTTCTGTAAATTTTAGAAATAATAAATATCCTTCTGTTGAACTCACGTGATAGGGTTACATATGATGAGTGACCCCCCCGAGTTTATGGACTGGTTAAAACAATGGCTCACCTAGTACTTTTATCAGCAAACACCAATACCATTTAATAACACCAATACCATGTAAGAACACTAGTACATTTATCAGCTCACCATTAATTTTATCAGCAAAGTCCGTATTACAAAGTAACCAGTACAAGTCTGTATTTAGAAAGTAACAGCATTTGTATTCATCAATGTACAAGTCCTTTATAATCTGGCCTTCATGGCCTAGTGTATGGTGGGTATTGGTTGACATAAGGATTATGCCTAAGAATCTGTTGCCCATCTCATGTGAAAGGTCTGCTATTCTTTGTTGGATGATAAACTAGTCCGTGGGCTTTTGATCTTCAGTTAACAATGAAACGACAGCATCAACACACCCCATGTCAACATAATCTGCAGAAAAGACTTCAACGAATAATTTGGCTGGATGCTCACCACGGGCAGTTGCAATGCACTCAATCACATGGCCTTCATAAGGGTATCTTATTGCAAAGGCACGGACACTTTCTCTAGCATTTGCTAAATCCAATAAGTATGGGAGAAACTGATTTGATAGCTCATCATCATTAGGATCTCCATCATAGGTGAAAGGAGTTATGTAGGAACCGGGTGGATTTAATGTTGCTTTCAAAGGAGTGTCGTCAACCAGGAGTGTGTTCATGGGATCATAGCCAATGTCATGCATAGCCAATGCACTAAATAGCTTAAGCAAACACGTCTCATCTAGCCATGTTGGGTGGCGGAATTCTTCCCTTGTACAACAATCCTCCTGTGCAAAGTTGAATAGGAACTTGAACTCCCTAAACTCATCATATCCCAATTTGCTTTCTATCAAAGCCACTATGGGACTAACATTTCTCCTTGTCATACTACTCCATGTAGCGATCTCAAAATGCTCCCACAAAGATTTCATGAAATTGATCAACTATCGCCACAAAGAGATGACATGGTTGCCTAATTTATGAACATCGCCACCTTGGGCCATTTCAGGAGCAGTCCACCACACCACCTCTTTAACAATATTCCATTCAAATCAAAGATTAACAACTTTTTTTGAGGCAGAACATCTCCGGAGTCACACCTAGAAGCAACAATAACAGATATACAACTCCATCATACTTGAGTTGATGAATTGCAAAAATAATTTCATATCAACTTATGAGAAGATAAATTGCAAAAAGAATTTCATTAAAAAAACAAGGAAGATAAATTGCAAAACTTGTGAGACCAGCTCTCATACAATGTCATTTCATAGACGATCTGGTCCTAACATTTGGGATTGGGCATTTGCTAGGATCAATCAAATACGACTTAGTAACTATTTGACTAAATTTCCTCTTCTTTGTCCCCATAGGGAGAAGGCTACCTCTAGTACTATGTCATCCTCCATTTGCTCTCCATCAGTTGCTCTCCATCAGAGCTGTCAGGAAGTTTAGGCTTTAGCCTTAATATAATCTCAGCTGCATCAGTGACCCTCTCACCACTATCTGTGTCGAGATTTTTACCACTATCCATGTGTTCACACTTGCTATTCTTACCAATCAACTCCCCACCGCCACCTATGTCTTCATCCTTGCTGTGGTTTCCTGGCAAGTCCTGCATGTCCAATCTTGCTATTTCTTCCTCTATAATCTTGTCCGGTTGCTACAGATTTTCTTCATCCAAGTTCAGTAGATCATCTTCATCCAAATACTGATCGTCTTCTATGTCTCCATTTAGATTGTCTACAAAGAAATAAAGTTAGATCCGAAATGCATTTGAGGTGCTATACAAAAAAGACTGTAAATGTGCATCTTCACAAAAAAATGCATACCCTCCTTTTCCTCTATATTCTTGCTTTTGTACAATGACCGCACAACAGATTTCTTCTTGTGTTATATGTGGCACTTCATCTTAGTAAGAGCTTCCTTAACTAGCAAACTTTCATCTGCTAAACGATATATAATACACGAATAGATGCAATATATAAAATAGGAATAAATGAAATAGATAAAATAGGAACTTATAAAAATAAATACCCTCTTTTGGCCACATAGGAAAAAAAAATAGTCCTACCTCTCTCCTCTGCAACTTTCAGGTCCCCCTATGCATCTGCCTGCTGCTTTTTTACTTTGTCCAACATTTCATCCTCATCATATTCTTGATCCCCAACATCCTCCAAGGAGTTGTCATCTTCCAACTGACTTCCATCGAATAGTTGTTCATTGTCTTCTTTTCCACACGAGGCATGCCCCTCTACTTGTTGTTCTTTCTTGGTGTCTATGAACACATTTCAAATGTTAGGAGTTTCGCATTTCTCATTTTCAACAGCTTTAGCTTGCTTTGTACTAGTCTTCAACTTTTTTAGACATGGTATTTCGGTGTCTTTACCTGTTTGTGTAAGGAAAAGAACAATTATTTGAAACTGATTTCAAAAGTAAAATAGATTATTTAAAGATAGACAATAATTTAAAAAATAGTAGTATTTAAACTTGAAGGAAATATGGCGCTTGAGGGGTCTAGCTCTCCTTTAGGGGCAAGGGACATATTCCAACACAGCCCTTGCTCCTAAAGGGGACCCATCAAGGGCCATATTTCCATTGGTTAAGTTGGAGTCTAGATGTGATTGGTACTAAATAGTACTAAGTGCTAAGTGCTACTAATAGTCCTAAATACTACTAATACTGCTAAGTACTGCTACATAGTACTAAATACTACTAATATTGCTAAGTACTAAACAGTACTAATGCTAATCCTAATACTGCTACATAATACTAAGTACTAAATAAGGTACTAAATACTACTAATACTAAAGAGTACTAAGTGCTAACTAGTGCTAAATACTACTAAATACTGCTGATACTAAATAGTACTAAATACTACTAAATACTACTAAATACTACTGATACTAAATAGTACTAAGTGCTAACTAGTGCTAAATACTACTACTCATACTACTAAATAGTACTAAATGCTACATATTAAATAGTACTAACTGCTAACTTAGAGTGCTGAATAGTAGATGATAAATAGTATTAAGTGCTAAATAGTATTGAATGCTGAATAGTACTAAATGATGAATAGTACTAAAATAATACTAAATTATAGTTCTAAAAACTAAATAGTGCTAAATGCTAGATAGTGCTAAATGGTACTAAATGCTTAGTAGTATTGAGCCTTTTAGGCTATCCTTTTAGTACTAAATGATATATAGTACTACATGCTAGGTGGTGCTAATATTACTAAAAGTTGAACAGTCCTAAATTGTAAATAGTGCTGAATAGTGCTATATGCCAAATACTACTAAATCCCAGATAGTGTTAAATGTTAAATAGTGTTGAAACACACAGTACTAGTAGTGCTATATATTGCTAAATAGTACTATAGCTAACTAGTACTAAATGCTTAGTAGTATTTAGCCTTTTTAGCTATCCTTTTAGTACTAAATACACAATCACAACAACACAAAGTAACTATGGATGCACAACGGGCGCATCTATAGGCGTTGCTTGAATAGAGAAATTACGGGTGCGTCTAACGATACGTCTAATAGCGCATCTATTGACACGTCTATTAGCGCATCTACACTGAGAAAATACGGGCCCGTCTAACATTGCATCTAATAGCTCATCTATTTGCGCGTGTATTAGCGCATTTATTAGTGCGTCTACACTGAGAATTAGACGCGTATTTAGATGCAAAACAGAGAATACAAAAAGTGAGATTTTGGTGTAGGCTGGTAAATGTACAACACTACTTTCCAAACATTGCCCATGATTACCAAAGCACATAATTTTAACAAAAACATCAATGCTTTTTTGCAAACCCACATATACAAAAATTAAGTGAGGTGAGGAGAATGAGACAATATGTAAACTAGTTTTGCCAATATCAATGATGGGCTATGGTTCATGGGCTACGGCTCAATCTCATCCTTAATTAGATCAACCCTTGCCAAACTATCTACTTCAAAATCCAAACAAGTATTTAGATCTACAAATACATTCAACCCACTACTACTTGTGCTACTCATGTGCTCATCGAAATCAGCATCACCAATGGTAGGCTCGTCCTCATGGGTAATGGCCTCAATATCTGTATCTCCTATCTCATGATCATCCTCCTCTCTCGTATCATGATCATCATCACCTCCATGGCCATGATCATCCTCCATACGCTCCATATTAGTAAATGCACCATACATCACTTTGGAATGTGGCATAATAGGTATGACATGCCACCATCTATTATTATCCACCATTGGTTGATAGACAACCTAATTCAAACACAAATACAATCATGTTATTTTCCTTGCATCGAAGGTATCAAATATTTAAAAGTGAGTATTTTTATATGTGTGTACAGTACCTGTTCACATTGTTGCGATAGTACTAGTGTGTCCTTCTTACTTTGCCAAAACTTTGTGGAGTCAATAGTTACAAAGCCACTTGCATGGTGTTTGATTGTTGCATTAGGGCCTCTTTCCACCACGTCCTTAAACCACTTTACATCCAAAACATACACAAAGAAGCGTTGAAAGTCAAGCTTAATAATATCTTGGATTATGCCACAATAATCATCCATGGCTCCATTGGCTCCCTCAAAGCTAGCAATGATGTTGCCACAATCTTGTGTGTTTCTCTTGTCATCAATCCGTTGTGTTCGAAAATGCTTGCCCTCACACCATATAGCATTGAACATAGTGCACTACACCAAGACAAAATCAATTAAATAAGCAATCTAAATTATTGAAAGCTCCTAACTTATGCATAACATTCTATATACCGACCTTGCTCATGCATCCCCTAGCATACTCCCATTCTTCCATTGTGATATGCATCCCCTCGTCTTTCTCTGCTTTCTCCATTTCGTCAAGTAGCCAATCCACATGAATATCCTTTGGAAGTGCTCTCAGATACTAAGGGTATGGCACATGAGATCCGTGGTGTGTACGAAAGAGGGCCCTTTATCCTTGTCTTCTTGCCTTTGCATCCTCGTATCTTGTCACCCATCTTTTCATCACATCACCATTAAGCATGCAATAGAGGTTGATATTATTAAGCAACTTCGTGTCTATTACTTTGTTGCATCCTTTCCCTTGGGGCACAATAGAGGTCATCCTTAGGTCTTCATCATCTCTCCATAGTTGTGGGAGAGAGCTATCCACATCAACAAGAAACTTAGAAATATATACAAGTGACTCTTATACCAACCAACCCTCGGCCGTGCTACCTTCGGGTCTTGCATTTTGTCTCATGAAACCTTCAAGGTTTTCATGAAGCGCTCAAGGAAGAACAACCATCGTGCATGTATAGTATCGCATATAGCAATCTCATCCACCAAATGCACTATGAGATGTAGTTGGCTTGTGAGAATAGAACGTGGAAATGTCTCCTCCACTAAACAAACCACCTCCACTGACATAACTCGAGCATTCTCAAGCATGGTGGAACCTATTTCCTTTGAACTCACATACCTAGAAATGAAAAAGTACACCATATTAGCAACATGAACACCTTGCATGGAGCATTGATATGCATCACATTTTGTATCATGTAAAGTACCTCACAAGCTCACCCATCTTGTAAATACAATCCTTCATGTCCTTCAATGCACTACAAGAAATGCTAGTAGGTAGTATGAACTGAACACACGAGGAATGGTTGATTAGTTGCTTCTAATTCACTCACAAATTTGAAAGGAAAAAGATATTATGCACATGAAATACTTACTTGGAGCATCTTGTGCCAATCATGAGATTTCAACCCATATAATTGCTCTACACCTCTTTTCTTTCTCTTTGTAAAGGCCCCCTTCAAACACCTCATGCATCTAGTGGGAGTATGAATTGTAGTAATAGTGCACTTCACTCCCACCATCTCTAGCTTTGATAACCTCCACGGTGCATGAGGTAAAAAAACACGCCCATTTGGTCTCTCTTGTGGGCAAGCTTCATGCATCTTCCCTGTGGTATGTAGATCCTCCCTTATGCCTGCGGAATCTCGTGTCCCATTCAAATGTTCCCAAATGGTAGATGCCACATTCTTGAAGATATGCATGGATCAAGCAAGTGATTGATCTTGAGGTGGGACCAATATGGTAAACGATAAAAGATGGAGTATCTAAACAAAAGCTAGTGTTAGCCAGCAATCTTTATTTCCAGCCAATATAGCACATAATAGTTACAAACCCTTACCGGCTCATGCCAAGTGGTGGAGGAGTCGTGGAACCGTCCCAAATTCTCATCCAATCTCCCGCAGTGAGTGATTGTGGGAGGACTTCATTCCAAGGGGCAACATATCTAGGATGATCAGGTGGGAGAAATCGATGGTGATTCTCATAGATGATCTTATTCAATGCGTCTGCCTATGAGGCAACAAGTGAAGGACCACAAATAGGACATGCATGGTAACCCGATGTAGTGAGACCTGAACAATAGATGCAATTAAGAGTTGAAGGTGCCACATCCTTTGCCTACTCATAATTAGAAGTGCAATGCTTACCTGAACACTCGCCATAGCCTGGGAAGTCATGCATCGTCCACATCAAGACTACTTTGCAGTTGAAGTCTCGTGACAAGGGAGGCCTGCTCACATCATGCACCTCGATACCTCTTCAAAGTATCTCTAGCTCGTCAATCAAAGGCTCCAAATAAACATTAAGATTTTTGACTTTATGTTTCCCTGGAATTAGAAGGGATAACATAACATGTCCTTTCTTAATCGCCATAGAGGGTGGAAGATTATAATTTACCAATATCACTGGCCATACACTGTAAGAGGTGCTTTTGAGACCAAATGGGTTCACACCGTCCATACCCAATCCAAGTCTCAAGCTCCTAGGTTCTTCCTTGAAGCTTGGCCATGTGTCTTCAATATATTGCTTCCATGCAGGAGTGTCTGCGGGAGTTCTCCACTTGCCATTGGTTGATCGATGGGAGGAATGCCATGACATGAGCTCTACAATGGATTTGCACTTGAACATATGTTGGATGCGAGGGATTATGGGAAAATGTCGCAAAACCTTACGAGGTGCATCTATAGGCACGTCTAAACCATGTTGTAGACATTCGATTAGATGTGCATTTAGATGCGTATATAGACGTGCTTATAGACACAATTTTTAAACCTACTTTTAGAGCGCTTGCTTTTCTTCACATACTTTTAGCGTCGCGCAGCTTGCTTTGCTATTAACAGACATAGTTCCGAGCATCCACACTTATCTCCAAGCACCCACACTTATGTCCAAGCTTACACAATCATCTCCAAGAACACAAGAGAAGAGGGTGAACAAGGAAGAGAAGAAAGAGAAGCAAAGGGTGAACAAGGAAAAGAAGAAAGAGAAGCAGCTTTGAAGAAGGACAAGAAGCTTCCATACCTCTATCCAAGGTAAGTCTCTTTACGGTTGATCTTCTTTGAAAGTTGCTCTCTTTGGATTTTTCCTTTGTCGTATCCAAGAAACGAATGTTTTTGGTACTAGTGTTGTGCTTTTGTGTCAGGCACATGTCCTTTTTGAGTTTTTAGAATAGTTCGTCTGTCGAAGCACGTCTATAGATGCATCTGAGAGCGCGTCTATAGACGCGTCTACTCTATTTTTGGAAACAAATAGCCATGTCTATAGGCACGCTGTTATACGTGAAGATAGATGTGCTTTGTTATTTTTCCCTAGCCTGGCCTTCCCTTCCCTTCCCTTCCCTTTCCTTTCCTTTCTCTTTCCTCTTCCCTTTTCCTTTCCACTCTATATTTTCCTCTCTTTTTTATTGAAAAAAGAGATCGCACTTTATATTTTCCTCTCTTTTTCCTTCTCTCTTTTATCCTCTCTTTCCTTCTCTTCTCGTCTCTTTTTTTCTCTCTTATCTCCTCTTTTTTTCTCTCTTTTTTTCTCCTCTCTTTTCCTCTATTTTCCTCCTATTTTCCTCTCTTTCCTTCTCTTTTATCCTCTCTTTCCTTCTCTTTTCGTGGTAATTTTCCTCTCTTATCTCCTCTTCTTTTCTCTCTTTTTTTCTCCTCTTTTCCTCTCTTTCCCTCTCCTTTCTCCTCTCTTTTATCCCCACTTTTTCTCTCTTTTTCTCCTCTCTTTTCCTCTCCTTTCTCCTCTCTTTTATCCTCACTTTTTCTCTATTTTTCTCCTCTCTTTTCCTCTCCTTTCTCCTCTCTTTTATCCCCACTTTTCCTCTCTTTTCTACTCTCTTTCCTTCTCTCTTTTTCTCTTCTTTTTCTCTTCTCAGCTCATCAGTAATCTTCTTTTTTTCTTTTTTCCAGTTCATCATGTGGCCAGGAAGCTCTTCAGGCTCACCTGATCTTTGGGAGACCATCTTTTGGGAGTTATATAACCTTTTGGGGCACCCTCCCAGTCCTGGGGAGTTATATGGCTACATGAAGGGTACTCTAAACACCCCCAAGAGTCGGCACTATAAACTCCAAACCACCCCAACCCCACACCAGCTGAGATTACCCCAGTGGAGTCACATAGCCCAGCCGGCTACACAGCCGAGCCCCTTCCCCCATGCCATCCTATGCCCCTTCCCCCATGCCGTCAGGAGGCCCTTCTGCCTCGCAGAGCCGTCGGCGTACTCCCGTGCAATCGAGACTCGGTTCTCCAGCTATGAGTGGTCCACGTTGTCCCGTGTAGTCGAGAGTGAGTTCTCCAGCTACGAGTGGCTAGCGTACTAGCTCGACACGACAGAGTAGCAGGCCTAGTAGTAGGGAGAGCGGTGGGGGATGCATGGCATAGTGCTTTGGGAGGGGTGGTGGTGGGGATGAGGATGATTTAGATGATTTAGATGTGCCTCCGAGTGATGGTATGATCTACTATGACATCACTTAGATAGGAGGCATCTTGATGGATGCACGGGGGAAGGATATCATGGCCTTCATGCGCTCTGTAATTGCTAACAATTATAGAGATCGCTTTATTCACTACAAAGACCATCCAAAGAGATTGGCTGATGAGACCCTCGCTACTGTTCGCTCTAGGTATCCTAACCCCCCCAATGTTTAGCTCATATATAAATGGGCCAAGTCAAAGATTGTTACGATACTTGGCAATAAAAGATCTTTGCTTAAGAGGCAGGCACTAGCGGAGCTTGCCAAGCTCGAGGGAGGTCAACCACCAAGGGGCCCGCCCCACACCACTCACGAGCGTGAGTGGAAGAAAGCAATGAAGTTAGCGAAGGAGGAACCCAGTCTGTAGCACATGGAGGGATGAAGGATCCAAATGGAGCAATATGAAAGCGTGCTTTTTGGAGCAGGGGGTGTTGAATCATGGGAGGCCCAATTTGGAAGTATCGATCTCAAATTATATTGTTTATGTAGTTTATTAGGAGGTTGTTTCTTTGTACTAACCCCTCCACAAATTGTGTCATCTTGCAGCTTGATATCATGGGCAGGTACCCTACTCCTATCGAGACAACGTACCACTGCCTCCATTGCAAAGGAGATACATGGAGGCACTTCTATAATGACGGGTTGATTACTGAGGAGTAGTATATCTGGGCTATTGGAGCGCCTCCCGAGGTATTTGAAAGTAATTAAATAATGTCAATATTATAAGTAAAGATTTGATTTTTCATACATTGATATATGTTGTCCCTTGTTTACAAGACCCTATACAAGAAGATGAGGAAGAAGGAGGCAGAGAAGGGAGTGCAGAAGGGAGCATAGAAGGGAGTGAGGACGTGGAGAACTTAGATTAGTCCTAGAAGTAGTGCTAGCTACTCTTTTTTGTACTTAAAGCCACTAGCTTGTCTTCGTGCCTGTTGTATATACACTCCTCTTATTTTTGGCATTTAAAGCCACAGGACGTGGCTTAGCTTCGTGCTATATGTACATATAAGCACTTTTTGAGCTATGAATTAATATACACTCTTTTTATTTTTTTGGCTTTCAATTTGCTTGTGCAATGTTCTATCAATTAATGCCTTGTGAGCTAAACGTTTTGGAGTTGTAATGCTTTATTTGGAATTGTAACTGTCAGCTATAGACGTGCTTGCAAGAGTGCTAATTAAAATGGGTCGGTTGTAAGAATTGAATTACACAATGTGGAAATGGAATTCATGTAACTACATAGCATACACAACATACACAGCATTCTGTTCAAGCACACAAAATTTAAAAAATATTATGTAGCGCATCTATAAGGGCATCTATAAATGCGTCTATATACATGTCTGTCTATTCGAGGGGCATCTATTTGCACGTCTACAGACGCATCTATAAACATGTCTATAAATGCATCTATAAACTTGTTTATGGATGCGTCTGTCTGTTTTTTAAAATTTCTAGCCTGAGTTTCTAGCAGAGCGTCTATTTATGCATCTATATGCGTGTCTGTCTGCTATATAGACGCGCCTTTAGATGCGGGTCTATAGATGCACGAATAGATGTGCAAATAGACGCGCCCGTAAGTTTTTTTTTTAGTTGAGTAAATGCATCTGTGTGCGCGTCTGTAGGTGCTTTTTCTTGTTGTGAATAGCAGTGCTAGTGCTGCTGAAACACAACTGTACTAGTAGTGCTAGATAGTGCCAAGTAGTACTAAATGCTTATGCTTTTAGTACTAAATGGTAGGGGTAGTGCTAATATTACTAAATGCTGAACAGTCCTAAATGCTAAATAGTACTTGATGCTAAATAGTGCTGAATAGTACTAAACGACAAAGACTACTAAATGCCAAATAGTGTTAAATGCTAAATAGTGTTGAAACACACAGTACTAGTAGTGCTAGATAGTGCTAAAGTACTAAAAGCTAAATAGTACTACTAAATGCTAAATAGTGCTAAATACTACTAAATGCTAAATAGTACTAAAGTCTAGATAGTGCAAAATGTTAAACATTACTAAATGCCAAATAGTTCTAAATCCTAAACATTGCTAAATCACATAAAGAGTACCATTTAGTACTAAATAACTGACTTCAAATATTTAGCATGTACAATATTATTTTACTCTATTGAGTAATAAGTAATAAGAAAAAAAGAGTGAAGAAAATATAGTTGCTTTGTCAAAGCCCATGGCAGCCAACCATGCATTTGACACCAATACATTGTAGGACAGATGAATACATTGCAAGCTCTCAGAAAAATGGAATGCTGCACACATGATGTGGTATGTGTGCAAGCATGGTGCAAAAAGCACATCAATAGTTTCTTGAGAAAATCCAAGTCCACAGAAAACACACCTGCACATTTATTGAAAGGGTAAGTACACACTACTTTTAAGAGGACCCAACTCTAAAAACTAAAACATCGATTTGTACATGGAAGTTAAGGATCTCACCATTCAATATTCACATTCATAGTCACTGCTGCACAGAGCCTCTGGGATGGTGAGTTGGTGCTGGATTTAGAACTCCGAAACCTTGACTTGGGAGCTTCTCAATCAGATGATGCACGTTGCTCAAAAAACTTGAGCTTGCTTTGTATTGCTCTCCAATGCTGATTTGTTGCCTTTTTGTTGATTCAAATATTACTTTTGCTGCATCCAGTTCTACCTCAAGCTTTGCTACATCTTTCAAGAACTCATCCTGCAATACACTACCATGTAATAAATTGTCTACTATGCACCCAACTAAGTGTATGTACAATTGATTCAACTTTTGCTAGGGCTTTGCCCTTAGTTGCAATAGCAACCTCAAAATCTACATGCAATCTTGCATACAATTGATTCAACTTTTGCGAGGGCTTTGCCCTCAGTTGCAATAGCAACCTTAAAATCTACATGCAATCTTGCATTCTCCTTTGACATTGTACCCTTCCACTCATGCAGTACACCTTCTTGCTCCACGCTGAACTTTCACTGATCCTGTAAACATACAAGCTCCCGTTTTACTGTAGACGTGCCTACATCACATTCGTGCTTGATACACTTGTTGTCCAAGCTAGCCAAGCGCAGATTCACGTCTCTCTGTTGGGCAAAGTCATCCCAATCCACATCTACTGCATATTGAGAGTAGATGCAGCGAATGCCCGTGCCAACACTGTACCAACTTCATTGTTCGTGACTATTTTTGAATTGTAAATCCTATAGTAAATCTTCATGAAATCGTTCAGCAAACGATTTCTTCAGTTGACCTATATGAAAGCCACGCTGGCTTTGTCATTGTTTCTCCATATTTCTTGGATCCAGGTGTCCAACTCTAGATATGAGTCTGGCTTCGTCGCTCTCAAGAAAAATCTCCATCCAAGACTGACTCCAATCGGAATTGCTATTGGTTTGTTGTCCTTATTCTTTGGCTTCTCTTTGGTTGGAATCGGAATAGAAACTGCTTTGCTGTCTGTAGCCTTTGCCTTCTCTTTGGTTGTAGACTTCTTGGATGGAGTGTTTCTTCTTGGAGGCAGGAGATGTGATGCCTTTGGGCTTCCTTAAAGACATGGTGATCTTTAGCTCTACTGCAAAGAGAGTAACATTTTAGTACTAGGACTCACACTAAGATGAAATGGAGTAAAATAACAAAGAGAGAGAGAGAGAGAGAGAGAGAGAGAGAGAGAGAGCAACAACAAAAGCAAAAAGTTTGCATGTCGACAGAAGGAATGGCAAAAGACAATCACATGCAGGTCCTAATATTGAATTATGGGGGGAAAGCATTTAGAGAATGGAGGAAAAGCAAAGATTAACGAATAGAGAATGGGAGAAAAGAGAAGAACAAAGAGAGAGAGAGAGAGAGAGAGAGAGAGAGAGAGAGAGAGAGAGAGAGAGAGAGTACCCACGAGAGAGCGACCCGCAACGTCTTGCTAGAAAATTCGAGGTGGAAATCAGAAGTTCAAAAGTTTGAAAGTGGAAGCTAGAAATCAGAAGTTCGAAAGTGGAAGTAATAGAGTGCAAGTTTGAAAGTGAAACACCTAAGAGGAGACGTAGTGCATGAAAATGTGTGTATGAGCATGAGAATGTGTACATGAGAATATCTTGTGCATGAGAATCTGTAATCAACAAATATATTACTGCACATCGATTCGAGAAATCTCTCCATATCACACACTACTTAGTACTACCACATTCTTGCCCAATAGTACATATACCGTAGCATGCTTTCACCCTTATTGTTTCCATCAAAATAATAGTCACTAATGATACAAATGGTTGTAGTGCCAGCACCAGGAAAGAATGTCTTTTGGAATCAATAATGAAACAAGAGTAGTCCAAGATCATATGATAGTACCAGGGAAGGGCTTTCATTGTGCATTGATGAATTCTCTTGGAGTTCACCTCCAAAAAATTTAGTGTACCATGTGCATTCAAAAGGAGGGGTATTTTAATCCCATTTTTAATTTTTTTTTAACAAGTTTATAATAACAGGAGGGGTTTTTTAATTTAACTTTTTAAAAAATTCCGTTAGTTCATAAGTAAAGAGGGGTAGTTTTATTGGGGGGAAAAAATTAGTTGAGGGGTTTTTTAAATACCCCTTAAACGCACATGATACTTAGGTTTTCTTAGTAGTGCACCCCCCGAGGATGAATATCATTACGTAAGTTGGTCTTTCTTGAAAGAATACCAGAATAGCCAAGAGCACAGCTCCTCATGGTATAATGGCATCCCAAGTACTAGAATAGAAACCCCAAGTTGGATCGGCATAGTAATACAAGTGTTTGGGGAGAGGAACAAGTTGAATGACATTCAAATGGCCTACCCTATGGCCCTAGAAGCAAAAGCAGAAGCAACAGCAAATGAGGAGGAGCAATTGGCTGCATCAGGCAAGTGTGGAGGTTGGGAGTGGGGGGAAACTAGAGAGAGAGAGAGAGAGAGAGAGAGAGAGTAGGGAGTGGACCAATAGAAAGTAGGGAGTGCAATAGTAAGGAGAGAAAAAGAGGAGAAAAAGGTGGAGATGGCATGTCCCAACCAATAGGAATTAAGAGAAATCACTCGAAGAAGACGAAGAAGAAGAAGGGGAGAGAGAGTGAGAAAGGGGGAGAAAAAAATGGGGACAAAAATAGCAAGCAAGAAGGTGGGCAACCAATCACCCGTTTACACGAGTCAACAAAGAAAATCCACCACCAATCAAATTTTGCCACCCAGCCAACCCCAAATAGGAAATTTATCATCTTTGAGAGTGCAAAACGATTACTATAGCCTCTCCCTCCGAGTAGGCCAACAAACCTGGATTTCCTTACTATGTCATAGAGATGTGGGAAGGACCTCAACAATGTCATTCCAAAATAGAACTATGTCGTGTATTCCCCCCACATAGTTTGCCACCACTTGTGGAAAAAGTAAGAAGTCAATGGTGATACGTGAGAATGCTTTCATTGCTCCTAAGAGTGTTCCACCTCTTGTTGCACGAACTATCCAGGCAATGAATCCCCCAAAGACATAACTTGTGAGGCAAACGTATACGACTTTGCTTTCCATGTAGCAGGGCCCTTCTGTAGTAGGCATTGCACCTTTGCTAAGCCGTGCTAGATGAATAAGGCGTAATAGCAGTAAACACACCGCCATGGCCATGATCCTCAGTAGCACCTTGGATAGTTGAAGCCATTCTTTAAAAGGCATGCTGAGTTCTGGTCCCTCTTCGCGTGTCCTACGACAGCATATCGAAATGTCAGATCAAGGCTAGTTGGGAATTGTAGAGTTATCAAAATGTCACAGTCGGTAGGTTCGAGTGTCACTGAATCACCAGAAAGTCCACTGAAATTACAAGCGGCCATTCGGAATTGGCCTTGGATTGAATCCCACTCACCCTCAACAGCAAGAACACTTTTGCTGCTCACCACTGGATCCGTTTGCCAATCAGCAAAAGCAAAATAGCCACGGACCAATCCGTGTCGGCACTCTATTTTGACTATGTCGTGTCCTCCAGAGAGATTACAGTTTGGGCCTTTGCATTGACGTTGCCACACGATATCCAAATATTTAGTGAACGAAGGAAGCCACTGACAGGCGGTCCATTCATCTTTCAAGACATCGATGCGAGCAGGAACATCACCAAATTGCTGTGAAGCACGCAGAGCGCGTAGCTCTTCTATCAAACATACGGTTGATCCGGAACGGCAACCACGATTATTGGCTCGAAAAAGAGAGCGTCTGAACGGTTCCTCAGGCTCTCGAGTTTCCCTTTGATAATCGGCTGCGTTATTGATGGCGTTGGTGGATAACGAAAATTCATCTTCACCTGGCAATCTACCTGATCGCCACTTAGGAAGCAACCTGCCATACAAAGATTCCCTGAATGGGCAATCCACACTCCCTTGACCTTCCCAGTCCAAGTGGGATTGACACTCTGCAAGACGATTAACCCGTCGACGACGTCGTACCGACGCTCTTGGTGCGCATAGCTCACGTCGTTGGATCTATAAATGGACATGCGGACTCGAGTTGGATGAGAATCCAGGTTGAATCCGGGGGCTTCGGAAAAACGGGGAAGCCCACCGTGAAAAAATCCCTGGTGGAAGCTGAGATCGGGCAAGGAGGAGTTAAGAGAGGGGGGGGAAGGTGGGAAGTTGTGTAGCTGGCTTGAGCTTGGCGGCAGGATAGAACGACAATAATCTTGGTATGGAAAGGTGAGGGAGGTGGAGAAGTTTGAAGAGGGGGAGACTAAGGGAAGGAGGAGGAAGACGATGATCATGGTGGCCAAGTGAACACAAGAAAGGCACTCGTTGAAGGTGGAGACTCCCATTGGAGTTGGAACTAGTGTCGGAGTTGACAATACGTGTTGCGAGTTGACAATATGGTGGCAACAGAGGCACTAAGGAGCATGAAGGTGGAGGATGCCCTTGGAGGTTGGAACTTGGGAGTATTGGGCTGCACAATGTGGAGGATGATGCCCTTTCAAAATAAAAGCACATTGGGGCCCCCCTTTCACATATGTGAACATGGCTTCTCCGATGGTAATGCTCTTTGGAGCAAGTTAGTTTTGACCTTGAAACTACCAAAAGTTTGTGAATATTGCCATCCACTACCAACTCTCTTCTTTAAAATCCAATTTTTCCTAGAGTTTGATGATTACTCTCAAAGCCTCTAAGATGATAGGAAAAGCCTCGACTTTATGTATTACAATGTGTCAATTCATGGAATTAGTTGTGACGATTCATAAACGGCCTAGAACACTACCTTATCCTATGTAAGACTAATTCTAGCACTATTTCTACAACTAATCCAAGTCATCTGCATCCTCGGTCCCATCTTCATTGCCTTCTTCATCGCCTTCGTCCTCCTCAGTATCCTCGCCTTCTACCTCCTCAATATCCCTAGGGGTCTGTAAATAAGGGACAACATGTATCAATGTATGAAAAATCAAATCTTTATTTACAACATTGACAAATTTTAAGTACTTTTAAAAATCTGCAAGGGTGCTCCAGTAGCCCAGATATACTGCTCCTTAGTAATCAACCCCTCATCATAGAAGTGCCTCCATGTATATCACCTGCGATGTCCACGATGGTAGGCTGTCTTGGCAGGAGTAGGTTATCTGCCCACGATATCAAGCTGCAAGATGACACAATTTGCAAAGGTGTTAGTACAAAGGAACAACCTCCTAATAAACCACATAAACACAATATAATTTGAGATCGATACTTACAAATTGGGCCTCCCATGATGCAATACCCCCTGCTCCAAAATGCACATTTCCATATTGCTCCATCTGGATCCATCATGCCTCCACGTGTTGTAGATTGGGGTCCGCCTTTGCTGCCTTCATCGCTTTCTTCCACTCATGCTTATGAGCAGTGTGGGGCTGGCCCCTTTGTGGTTGACCTCCCTCTCTCCTGGAAATCTTGGCTAGTGCTTGCCTCTTAAACAAAGATCTCTTATTGGCAAGGATAATGGTAATATTTAACTTTGCCCAACTCAACACTTGATGGATTGGGATACCTAGAGCCTATAGCATTGATGGTATCATCAGCCAAACTTTTTTCTGTTCTTTGAATGGAATAAAGCAATCTCTGTAGTTGTTATGAACTACAGAGTGCATGAAGGCCATGATGTCCTTCCCCCGTGCATCCATCAAGATGCCACCTGTCTCAGTGATATCATAGAAGATCGTACCGTCACCCTCTGGCACGTCTGCATCATCTGAATCCTCCTAACCTCCACCATTACCCCCAAAGCACTCTGCCATGCATCCTGCGCCAGAGCTGCTACTACGCCTGCTGCCATGTCATGATGAGCTACTACGATGGGCACTCATCTTTGGAGAAGGGACTCCCAACTGCACGGGAGTACACTGGCAGCTTTGCAATCTAGAAGGGACTCCACATCGTAGGGGAGAAGGGACTCCAGGCTGCATGGGAGAAGGGACTCCTAATGATCAGGGAGAAGGTTGGCTGCTCTGCTTCCTACTAGGCTGTCTCGACTTCACAGGAGTAATCTCAGCTGGTGTGGGTGTGGGATGGTTTAAAGTCTGTACTCTTAACTCATGAGGGGTTTTTTGAGTGCTCGTCATGTATGTGTATAATTCCTATGGAGTGGGAGGGTTCTGGAAAATGTTATATAACTACTATAATAAGGCATCTCAAGGGTCAAGCAAGGCTCCTGAAGAGCTTATTGGCCACATGATGAACTGCAGAAAAGAAGAGAAGAAGATTTCCATCATGCATGCCCTCTTTCCATATGCATATATAAAAGAGTTATGCTAATTTCCCAATTTTCCTCATGCAATCCTGTGATTTCCATCATGCATGCCCTCTTTCTTTATCCCGCCCTCGTGTTGCAGTCCAATTTCCCTCATGCAATCCCTTATTTCCAGCATGCATGCAATTCCTCATGAATGCTTAAGGCATTGAAAATTCGACTTAAACATACATGCAAGGGAAAGGAGAAGGGAAGGATAAAAAATGAGAAGAGAAAGAGAAGGAAGAATGGAAGGAGAAGGGAGATGGGAAGGGGCAGGGGAAGGAGAAGGAGAAGGAGAACAAGAAGGGGAAGGAGAAGGTATGCAAAGTTGTAGAACTTTCATAACGAGTCTATAAATGCGGCTAATAGCGCATCTATAGGCGTGGCTACATAGTTTTTAAAAAAAATTGACACGCTTTTAGACGCGCTTCGATAGACGAATCTAGACAAAAATCTCAACGACAGACTGCCTGACCCCAAAAAGAACAAGAATCTAAAGAGAACAACTTTCCAAAAGTACAAGAAGCATCATAGATTGAGAGAGAAGAGCAACTGACAAGAGACTTACCTTGGATAGAGGTATGAAAAGCTTCTTATCTTTCTTCAAAGCTTCCTCTCCTTCTCTTGTGGCTTCCTTCAACACCCTCTTCTCTTGTATTCTTGGGGATGAGTGTGTAGGCTTGGAGATGAGTGTGTAGGCCTGGAGATGAGTGTGTATGCTTGGATATGAGTGTGTATGCTTGGAGATAAGTGTGTTGAAAGGAAAGCAAGTGCGGCGGAGTGAGAAAATGGGCAAAATGTAGGTTTAAAAACCAACCCGTGCATCTACACTGTGTTTTAGGTGCACCTATAGATGCATTTCACAGTACAAATGCGCCTATAGACTTGCTTTTAGACACGCTACACGATTTTCTTATTAAATTTGCAAGCACAAATACTTTTTTTGAGTTTTTTATTTGTAGGATGTCTTCATCTTCAACAAGTACCTCCAGTGAGGATGAATCCCTCCATATCCACCATCAAGAAATGTGATTAAAGCAAAAAATAAAATGTATGTGTGATCGATGTCGAGGAAACATGTATTGTGCACATAGAATTACACTCAATCACATCTCAAAGTATGGAGACTGGGATGCGACCGTATTTATGGTAAGTGTTAAAGCGTTGAGGTTGATTGAGATACCCATGGCCCTGGGTGTTCAAGTGTTTGATATATGATCCTTTTCTAATTTGATACAGGATGCAGTGCCACACCTGCATATGTTGCCCTATGCTCATCATGAGGAGGCGAAGCATCGGTGATATGAGGTGGGATCTTCACTAGAGGGACCGTTATGGATGCATGGAGTGATGGTGAAAGTAGCCCTCCACCATTACCTCATGTGGCCGTGGAGGAGGAGGTTTTCGACGGTATGGTGTGAGATTTATTTTTCCCATCGGTCCTCAGGTAGGACGATAGCATGGAGCAGAATGATCTTTTTACTGCAGCATCGACACCAGTATTTGAGGGGTGCACATTCTCTATTCTATATGCCTCCCTTGAGTTACTAAACTTGTAGACCATTTATGGATGGAGCAATGCAAGTTTGAATGCATTACTCAAGTAAGCTTTAATTTCTATTTTGCAAACATGGTGAATTATGCTGATGGATCAATTTTTTGAACGCTTTTCTCATTTATAGTCTTCATGTGCAGGTGGTTGTCTAAAATGCTTCCAAGGGAGAATAAATTACCGACCTCGAGATATGGAGGGTTGGATTACAAGTGCATCCATGCATACGTCAATGATTGCATTCTGTTTCATGGACCACATAAGGAGGCAAGAGAGTATCCTACTTGTGGCGAGGCAAGATATAGAGCAGATTTCAAAACTTTGTATGTGCCTCGTAAGGTTTTGCAACATTTTCCCATAATTCCTCGCATCCAACATACGTTTAAGTGAAAATCCATTGTAGAGCTCATGTCATGGCATTCCTCCAATCGATCAACCGATGGCAAGTGGAGATCTCCCGCAGACACTCCTGCGTGGAAGCATATTCAAGACACATGGCCAAGCTTCAAGGAAGAACCTGCAAGGCAGTTTTGATGTGGATGATCCATGACTTTCCAGGCTATGGTGAGTGTTCACGTAAGCATTGAACTTTTAATTATAAGTAGGCAATCAATGTGGCACCCTAAACCCACCTTGCTTACGCAATTGTGTCTATTCTTTAAGTCTCACTACATCGGGTTACCATGCATTTGTGGTTCTGCGCTAGTTGCTTCATGGCCATATGCATTGAATAAGGTCATCTATGAGAATTACCATCGATTTCTCCCACCTGATCATTCGAGATATGTCACCCCTTGGAATGAAGTCCCCCCATAGTCACTCACTGCTGCAGGAGATTGGATGAAAATTTGGGACCTTTCCAAGATCCTCCTCCATGTGGCATGAGCCGGTAAGGGTTTGTAACTATTGTGTGCTATGTTGAATGGAAATAAAGATTGCACACTAACACCATATTTTGTTTAGATACTCCATCTTTTATGGGCTACCATCCCGGATCAATCACCTACTTGATTCCATGCATAGCTTCAAGAATGTGGCGTCTACCATTTGGGAACATTTGAATGGGACATGAGATTCCTTGATCATAAGGGAGAATCTACACACCACAGGGAGGATACGTGAAGCTTGGCCACAAGAGAGGCCAAATGGGCGTGTCTTTTTACCCCATGCACCATGGAAGTTATCAAAACTAGAGATGATGGTGTTGAAGCGGGCTATCACTACAATTCGTACTTCCACTAGATGCATGAGGTGTTTAAAGGGGGCCTTCACAAAGAGCAAGAAAAGAGATGTAGAGCAATTATATGGCTTGAAATCTCATGATTGGCACAAGATGCTCCAAGTAAGTATGGCTTGGCATAATCTCTTTTTCCTTTTAAATTTTTGAGTGTAGAAGCAACTAATCAACTAGTGCTGATGTGTTCAGTTCATACTACCTACTAGCATTTCTCATAGTGCATCAAAGGACATGAAAGATTCTATTTACAACATGGGCGAGCTTGTGAGGTACTTCACACTACAAAATGTGAAGCGTATCAATGCGTGATGTAAGATTTTCATATTACTAATATAATGGTGCACTTTTTTCTTTTTAGCTCTGTGAGCTCAAAGGAAATAGATCCCACCACACTTGAGGATGCTTGAGCTATGTCAGTGGAGGTGGTTTGTTTAGTGGAGGAGACATTTCCACATTATATTCTCACAAGCCAACAACATCTCATAGTCTCCTCATAGTGCATTTGGTGGATGAGATTGCTATCTATGGCACTGTGCATGTAGGATGGTTGTTCTTCCACTAGTGCTTCATGAAGACCTTGAAGGGTTTTGTGAGGCAAAATGCAAGGCCCGAAGGTAGTGTGACATGAAGTTGGGGGTAATGAAACTTCACGCACCTCTTAGCTTATTGCTCTTCCCAATCTTAATAATAGAGACCCTTAGCACTTGCAAAGAGAGATGAAGAAAATATTTTCATGCAAAGAAAACCACAAAATATCTTTCTCCTTGCTTCACTTAGAGGAGAATGAAGATGGTAACATCCCAAGTGATGTTGTAGTCCAACATCGGGAGAAGAAAAGGATCCGCAGAGGCCATTATTTCACCAAGCCGGTTGGCGCCAAAGAGAAGAGCGATGCTTTGTTGGAGGAAGATCTTTTGGCTCAACATGACATGAAATGATATATATCTAGGGGCTTCAAGGGGCTGATTTGGCTATATGGGTAAATTCCGAGGAAACATGGCACCTCCTTCACAGAAGCCTCTAGAAATGGCTCAAAATCATTCTACAAACTGCTAGAAAACACAAAGGTCAATAACTTCCGCCAAAAAACTGATATCAAAAATTAAATTACATAAAGGGATGTTCCTTGAAGTGAGCTTCGTGCTGATATAAGTTTCATTGAAAACAGATAACCGGTTGAAGAGATATGGACAGTTTACTGAAAGGGGGTAAAAACTGCCATAGAAATAAATAGTCATACACAGAGACTCATAACTTCTTGTCCTAAACCCAATGCAAGAAACTAATTATATCGAGGGAGACCTTTAAGAAGAGCTTCGTGCTGATATAAGTTTCATTGAAGATAGATAACTGGTTGAAGAGATATGGACAGTTTACTGAAAGGGGATAAAAACTACCATAGAAATAAACACTCATACACAGAGACTCATAACTTCTTGTCCTAGACCCAATGCAAGAAACTAATTACATAGGAGGGAAACCCTTAAAGAGAGCTTTGCATAATATAAGTCTCATTGAAATTGGACTGCCGAGAAGAAAGTTATAGGCCAAATACTGACAGGGGGTCTAACTGGTATATTAACTGCTATCTGCTCATGCAGATTTTACCTAAGCAAACTACTCCCTCAAGGCTCCACAATTATCAACGATCCGATAACCCTATAATTTGCCTAAAATAGAGGAAGAAGCTTGCATGGTGGCTCGAGAAATGGATGGACCATGTGTGCACAGTGAGCGGCCGAATAAGAACTACTTTAGAGACTTGAATAGAGAGAGAAAAGAACATAGAAATGGAGAAAAGGAATGAAGACTCAAGGAAAATGATAAGAAGTGACTTTCATTGCCATGAGAGTAAGACCCCACTCAAATACACTCAAAATACTACAAACACAAGGGTAAAGAAGAGGTTTCATACATACAAGAGGGAGCGGAAGCTCCAAGACTACTCATAGAGAGAGAATAAACTAGAGAGAGATGGACTCAAGAGTCTACATAAGAGAATATCTACAAGAGGGAGAGAATGCTTATGGAAGAGGCTTGAGGAGACTAGAGATACAACAACATGAGGCCTAATGGTGGAAGAGATGATGAACAAGGGAGAGGAGGACTCCTTTTATAGACATTTTGTCACCCTCCCTCACCCATTTACAATTGTTGCCTGTATATTCCTTTCCCCATCAATCACATAAGCCCGTATGTCACCATCCATGTCCTTTTTGGCTACTCTTGCCATGTTTCCCATCAAAAGATGTTCAAGACTCTTAAAATATTGAGAAAGTTAAGAGTCTCCCCACATGGAGCCCATAGGGACCCTCTCTTTTCCATATGTCCACATCCTCCTTATTCCACATAGGAATTCTAGAAGGATTCCTCTTGACTCCACACTCCTCCACATGCCTTCCACTCGCTTGGCATGTGGCCTCTCTTATATTATTGGAACACATGGACATGAGCCCACCTCTTTATATGACTGACTGTTCCTATTTTCTAAAAACCCCATAATATCCCATACACAAATAACTCTCACCCCATACCAAGGTATTTATAATTCATACCTATGGTATTTACAATGATCCATTCCACTCATCCTCTCAATCCCATACAATATCTTAGAAAATAGAAATAAGTGAGAGCTGCTAGGCTATCACCTGATACTCAAACTCTTATCAAACATAAAAGAAAACAATACCAATGCCAAATGAAAAATATCAATTTTTGGTGTCACAGTACCATGGCCAAGGATTGGATGGTACAAGAGTCACTTATATATATTTTTGAGTTTCTTGTTGATGTGGATAGCTCTCTCCCATGACTATGGAGAGATGATGAAGACCTAAGGATCCTCTATTGTGCCTCAAGGGAAAGGACGGAGCAAAGTAATGGTGGATAGGAAGCTGGTTAATAATCTAAAGGGCCCTCTTTCGTACACACCACGGATCTCGTGTGCCATACATCCCTGAGCATTTAAGAGAACTTCCAAGATCGTCTACTTAACGAAATGGAGAGAGTAGAGAGAGATGAGGGGATGCATATCACAATGGAAGAATGGGAGTATGCTAGAGGATGTATGCAAAGGGTCGGTATATAGAATGTTATGCATAAGTTAGGAGTTTTCAACAATTTAGATTAAGTTATTCAATTGACTTTGTCTTGGTGTAGTGTACTATTTTCAATGCTATATGGTGTGAGGGAAAGCATTTTTGGACACAATGGATTGATGATGAGAGAAACACGGTGCACAAGATTGCGGCGTCATTGCTAGCTTTGAGGGAGCCAATGGAGCCATGTATGATTATTGTGGCATAATCCAAGATATTATTAAGCTTGACTTTTGGCGCTTCTTTGTGTATTTTTTATAAGTCAAGTGCTTTAAGGACGTGGTGGAAAGAGGCTCTAATGCAACAATCAAATGCCATGCAAGTGGCTTTGTAACTATTGACTCCACAAAGTTTTGGCAAAGCAAGGACATACTAGTACTACCACAACACTATGAATAGGTATTGTAACCATATATAAAAATACTCACTTTTTAATATTTGATACCTTCGATGCAAGGAAAATAACATGTTTTTGTTTGTGTTTGAATTAGGTTGTCTATCAACCAATGGTCGATAATAATAGGTGGTGGCACATCATACGTAGTACGCCATGTTCCAAAGTGATGTATAGTACATTTACTAATATGGAGTGTATGGAGGATGATCATGGCCATGGAGGTGATGATGATCATGATACGAGAGAGTAGGATGATCATGAGATAGGAGATATAAATATTCAAGCCACTACCCATGAGGATGAGCTTGCCATTGGTGATGCTGATTTCAATGAGCACAGTAGCACAAGTAGTAGTGGGCTGAATGTATTTGTAGATCTCCACATTGGTTTGGATATTGAGGTAGATAGTTTGGAAAGGGTTGATCTTATTGATGAGAATCAGATAGAACCATAGCCCATCATTGATATTGGGGAAACTATTTTATATATTGTCTCATTCTCCTCACCTCACTTAATTTTTGTATATGTGTGTTTGGCAAAAAGCATATTATTGTGTGTGACAGGTGCATAGCACTGATATTTTTTAAAAATTATGTGCTTTGGTAATCATGGGCAATGTTTGGAAAGCAGTGATGCACATTCATCAAACTGCAGCAAAAAATTTCACTCTGTTGTGCATTTATAAACGCGTCAAAATACATGTCTAAAAGATAGTGCAGACACATCATTAGACGCATTAATAACTGTGCTAGTAGATGCGTTAATAGATGCGCTAGTAGACACTCCCATATTTCATTGATTCTATCTGCACCTATAGATGCACCTGCTATTTTGCGCATCTATCAGGCACATCTAAAGTTGCTTTATCTTGTTGTGGTGCATGCGTGCATGCATGTGTGTGTGTGTGTGTGGGCGCGCATGTGTGCATGCATACGGCGTGCATGTGTGTGTGTGTGTGTGTGTGTGTGTGTTTCTCTCTTTAAAAAAATAAAAAAGTGTGTGTTTCTCTCCCTCACACCACTCATGTGGTATCAAAGTCTACCTTTGGGATTATGGTTTTGCCCATCATTGTGTCATTGTTACATGTTTTTTTCAATGGAGTTGTTTTAAAGTCCTCTAGCTTAATGCCCTCTGGTAAATCTCACTATACCTTGGTAGAGATGGAGTTCATAAGATAACCTTTCATACGAAGGTTTGTTAGTTTCTTAGTTGGTGGGGAATAGCTAAAGTTATTTTTTGGTTGCCACAGGTAGTTATTGCAATTTTTCGTATATAGCCTGAGAGAGAGAGACAGAGAGAGAGAGAGAGACAGAGATGGTCATTCGTAGTTGTTAGGCAGTCACTACAGCTTTTCAATGGTGACAAGGGGCTGGTTGTGACATGTTTGACCACGTTTATCATTGTTTCATGAGTCATTTGGCACATTTCAGCCATTACTTGCATTGTTTCTATACATCTAATGCAAGACTTTATTATAAGCTACGTATCTGAGATAGTTCAAAGCTCCTCTCTATTTCCAATTAACCATGTTACATTTGACCAACATATTCAAGTCTCATGGACGTGATCTAAAATTTAGTTAAGATTAGTTAAGATATTTTGAAAAGCTCTAAAGTCTCAAGTTAAGCTCAAATTTGACGTCATATCAGTCAAATTTGGCTACAATCTAAAAATTACCTTAGTTCCTTAATTTTCACACAATTCTTGAAAGAGGGCTTGGTATTGTGTAGTTTGAAGAGAAACTGAGAGAGGATTCTACTTATCTTGAGGCACTTTTTCTAAAGTGAAATTTAGATATTTTTACGCACTTTTTCTACTTAAGTGCCCTTTTGATGCCCACTTGGCCTACAAAGATTGTCCAAAATCCAAAATGCTAGATAGGAGCTATCACCAACTATTAGATGACTATGAATAAACTCTTTGAAGCTACATGGCAGTGAGAGATAGAAGCATATTAACCCCATCAAGGGACATTTTAACACTATTTTGGTAGCATTATAGGATATAAATCTATCCTTTTCAATTTTTTCCAAATGTTCACAACTTGATCTAGATATATTTTTTGAGAATCCCCTCTCTTGAACTTAAGGTAGAGTCATAAGATTATTTTTAAAAAAGTATACAGAACATAAAAAAGTATATTTTTTGACGATTCCCTCTCTTGAACTTAAGGTAGACTCATAAGACTTTGTTAAAAGGTATAAAGAACTTTATAAAGCATCACACATGAATAGGGCCCCCCACTTGGTGAAAACTGGGATTAATTTGTATAAGGGAAAGGAGAGGGATGAAAAGGAAGAGCTGATGACCTAATGTGCATCGAAAAATATCATAGATGGTTCTAGACAGAGGTGTAGATATCCTTTAAATAGGGCCCCCCACTTGGTGAAAAATGGTATTAATTTGTATAGGGAAAAGGTGAGGGGTGAAAAGGAAGGGCTAATAACCTAAGGTTCACCAAAAAATATCACAGATGGTTCTAGACGGAGATGCAAATATCCTTTAAAAATTTGAAGGCAACTGATCACTATAGCAAGCCATTCCAACTCTTCCCACCCTCCATAGACACTCCCTCCTGCTCTTGCTGATCCTCCCGCCCTCCTACCACCTCGCTTCACTTCTCTCCTACTCCATGGTCGTTTCCATTGCTACTTTCCTTCATCTTTGTTTCTATTGTAACGCTACATAATCGTGATTCCCACTGTCTTCATTACATAGTAATTTCTGTTGCTGCTTCCCTCCGTCTACTCTATATATTGCCTTGCAACAATAGTTGTTAAATGAAACTCCCTTTGTTGGCTCAACAAAGTTAGCGCACCCCTTGATCCAGGAATTCTAAGCTTCTTATCTCGTTTTCTATTATGTAGTTTGAATGCTGGCATCAAGCTAGATCAATCTCAAATGCTCCAATTCCAAGGTTTTATCTGCTCTAATTGAATAGTTTTGTCAGAGAAGGATGGGTGCTGGATTGGCTACAGGAAGGAGAGCAACCCATGCAAGGATGGTAGGGCTTGAGTAGAGGGAGTAAGAAGGGGGGGCAACGGAGCAGAGGGGAGGGAGTCATCGAGGGGAGTGGAGGGCACAAGAGATGGTAGTTGGTGAGGCGGTGATGGAGTGAAAGATGATGGTGGCGAGAGAGGCGGAGGGGGAGGGGCAAAGTGGAGGGCATTTTAATTAAATTTAGATTAATTTGATTAAAATGTAGATTAATTTACATTAGTGGGTTTAGCTTAGGTTAAAGGTGTAATTAAATCGCCAATGAAATTTTTTAGTAAATCGCACAACTTTTTTAATTTTTATTAATCCAATGCAAATTCCAAATTCCAAGACAATTGAATCATAAAAATTACAAACCCAGTACAAAAATTTGGATTCAAACCCAATGCTCAAGCACAAAGTTATAGAATTTTTAGAATTAGTGAAGCCATTACAAACTACCCACACATGTCTAAGAATATCGCTTTTGTTAACGGATTGGATTCAAATGAGATTCAAAACAAGATGCTCAGCAAAATGCTCACATTTATATGTTTGATGTATCCATAATTTTCTACATTTAAGTATTTTTTTATTGGCATCACTCATTCATGAGTAGCCCACTCTATAAGCATAATTAAGACCTTTGAAGGTTCCTATGATAGCACTTAATCTTTCTACCTTGAAATTAGCATAAATCGTAGCATAATGAACAATTAAACTAAGTTTGAATTTGATGTTCTACATGATATTAGGTCCCCTAAGGACTACTACTACTACATAATATTTTGCCTAACTACCAGCATTTAAAAAATTAAAATTTGAGTCCATAAATCATAGTAAGTATGATTATCTAACTCCAAAGTCAACCCAAACATATGTGTTATAGTTATTATTAGACTAGAGGACATAAAAACTATTTAAAATCTCACTCTCATCAAGGGGTATCTCCATTTTATCTAAAAGTAAAGAAAACAACTTCAAATTTCAATCACATCTCAACCTTAAAATTTTAGATAAAACTTAATTCATAGGTGTAAGTTCCAATCCAAAAGTATTCCAATCCTATTTCAGCACATAAGTTAATATGGTCAATAATAAAAGTCCCAAAATACCTTATTAATGCCTTAGAATAATTCTAAAAAGTGGCCAAGCTTACAGGAGGCATGTTTATGTCTTGACAGCAAATTAGTGTTAAAGGTCGTTTTCTAATGGGTACCAAATATTCTAGGGCTATGGAGAAGCTCTTTAATACTTTGGAAGCTACTATACACTATTAGATATGCTCAATGCCCCACCCTCCTGGTAACCACCAGTGGTCCAAGGTGCTCAAGTTGTAAGGCCCCCATATGAGGAGAAGCCATGGAGCTCGGGACACTAGATGGTGGATCCTGACTTGCATGTCAGATGAGGTCTATCAATGAGACCGTTGATGGTAGAAAGGTGATTGTGTGGGAGCCCCTTATTCTTGCTGCGATGGTATAGGGAATATTCCATGGACGACTAGTCAGTTCCACCGACTAGGTTGACTGGTCGGTTCCACCGACTATGTTGATCCGACTACTGGCCTCGTAGCTATAAAGAGGTGACCTCCCCAGTCCATTGTATCATATCAGTTGAGATCAAATCAGATCTTCCAACTAGTAGCTCTTCACCTAGTATCTGTCTAGATCACCATCTAAGCTCCACTGTGGGAGCGCACGGGTGGACGGAGCCATCATTTGTACTACATCAGTATTGAAGGAAGATTTTATTCATCTCCAGTTTGATGTGTACTCTCTATTCTTTGTTCAGTTTCTGTTCCACTGTGCCGTGTAATTTAACATGGTATCAGAGCCCAGGCAGCTTTAAGGGTTGAAAAATAGAAGAGAGGCAAGGGCTTCAATAGCATACGGAGTGATGGCAATAGGAAGCGCGGCTTAAGTTCAACATTGCTACTACACCAACAATCCAAGCGTTGACGATCCGCCCACCAGTCTGAAGGCAAGCTAGATGGTACGAACTACACTTTGTGGAAGTTTAAAATTACTGCTATTCTGGATTCATATGAGCTTTTGGAGATAGTACTAGGGACTGCTGACCCAGAACCACAAGAAACCCCCGACCCAAAAAATCTGGGGAGTATGATACCTCCTAATGCCGACCTTCTACGAGCTTGGAAACGCAGGAATGCAGATGCTCTATGTGCCCTGGTTACAAGTACTACTGATAGTGTTTTGACTTTGATTCAGCATACATCTAAGGCAATTGTGGCCTGGAACATATTGAAGAGTCAGTATGAGACATGGAATCAGACAAGGATTCAAAACCTAGAGAATCATCTCACAGCAGCTGAGAAGTTTAATGGAGAGCCAATGGAGGCGTTCATAACCCGAATCAAAAATCTATGTGACCAAATGGCTGGTGCTGGGGTACAAAAGACTAGTGAAGAGCTAGCTCGACGGTGTCTCCGAATATGTCCACTAAGGTTTGATGGACTAGTAACAGTGCTTAGCACTCAAGTGAGACACCAACCATTATCATTTGAGGAGTTATGTGCTTTACTTATGGAGGAGGAATTGAGGCTTAAAGCTCGAGATGGAGGCGACAATGGGGATGCTGCATTCTCTGCCACTGCAAAAGGCAAAGGTGGTTCCTCCACCAAAGGTGAGTCCTCTACCAGTGGTGACAAAAAGAAGAAGGGCGGCAAGAAGAAGTTTCAGGGAGAATGCTTCTACTGCAAGAAGAAGGGCCATGTGATTGCAAATTGTTGGGTCAAGAAAGCAGATGAAAAGAATGGTACCCTGAAGAAGATAGATAAGGGGAAAGAGAACTAACATAGTGGAAGCAGAGTTGGATCTATTTCTGGCCATTGAGGAAGAGTGTTCCTCAGTTCAAGAAGCATCAACCACTGATTCATGGGTGTTGGATAGTGGTGCCTCTGGTCACATGACCTACAAGAAGGGTCTATATTGTTCCATGCAGCCTCTACAAGAAGCCATCACCATGAAGGTTGGAAATAACACAAAATGCCCTATTGAGGGTATAGGTATGGTTTCATTTGTTTCTATAAATGGAGATGTTAAGAAACTATCTAATGTGTTGTATGTTCCACAAATCAAGAGAAATTTGCTATCAATTGCTTCCATAACTGACCTTGACCATGAGGTGAGGTTCAACAAGACAAGAGCAAAAATTCTGGATAGTGTTGGCAATCTTGTTGGCACAAGAGTAAGGAGGAACAACCTGTATGAGCTAAGTGCTCTTACAGCCACCACTGGAGTGGGCACAAGCAGACTTTGGCACAAAATATTCGGCCACATCGGATTTGCAGTGCTGAAGGAGGTGCAGAAGCAAGGTATGGTTGCTCACTTACCTACAGTAGCAGAAATCAAAGAATTGTGTGAAGCTTGCATGATGGGCAAGCAACAAAGAAAGGCATTGCCACAAGAAAGCAAAAATAGAGCAAACACTCCTCTAGAGTTGGTGCATGTTGACTTGTGCGGTAAGATGCCTACACAGGCCTTGGGGGGATCTTCCTATTTTTATTGATTGTCGATGACTATAGTAGGAAGATGTGGGTGTACTTTCTTCATGAGAAAAGGCTCAAGCTTTTGGTAAATTGAAAGAATGGCTACACCTTGTTGAAAATGAAATAGGGAGAAAAGTGAAGAAAAGTAGATCGGATGGTGGTGGTGAGTTTGTTTCTATAGGGTTTGGAGATTTTTGCAAGAGCAAAGGGATCAAGCAACAAACGACGACACCACATACGCCTCAGCAAAATTTTGTTGTTGAACGCCGAATGCGGACCACCGTGGAGATGGGGAGGTGTATGTTGAAAGGTGTTGGACTGCCAAACCACTTTTGGGCTGAGGCTGTCAATACTGCAGTTTACATCCTTAATTGCAGCCATACAAAGGCACTCAAAGGTAAAACACCACATGAGGCTTACAATGGTAAGAAGCCATCTGTCTCCCACTTCAGAACATTTGGGTGTGAATGCTATGCGCATGTACCAGACAAAGAGAGAAATAAGCTACAACCAAAAAGCACCAAATGAATCTTCTTAGGCTATTGTGTGATGAGAAGAAAGCCTATAAGTTGTGTGACCGAGAGGCAAAGAAGATCATAGTGAGCCGTGATGTGGTGTTCAGGGAGCAGCCACATGCAATGGAGGCAGAGAAGAGCTCTTCCACTTTATCATCAAGCGAAGAGGTAATTCACTATGGACCTGTCCCAAGAGCTGTAAAGGAGGAGGAAATATCAAATGATGAAGGTATAAGTCACCAACCTGTTGCTACACCACCGGAAAAGCCATTGCCGCGATGGGTAAGGCAGCTCTACGACCATGATAACCAGATGCCTATGTCTATTGAACAGCATGCAAATGGACCAAGGTGGTCTCAGAGAATCGAGGAACAAAGGAGGGCGTTTGCTCACATAGTCAATATGGCCTTGATGGCTAAGATTATTGCAAAAGTTAAGGAGCCTGCGAGTTTGGAGGAAGCACTTGTAGACTGAGATTGGAAAAATGCTATGCAAGTAGAATATGACAGCATCATGAAGAATGAAACTTGGGAGCTAGTAGATCGACCACCTAACAAAAGGGTTATTGGCATCAAGTGGGTTTGGAAGGTAAAGTACAAGGCCGATGGGATTTTGGAAAAGTACAAAGCCAGATTGGTTGCACAAGAATTTTCGCAGGTTGAAGGGTTTGATTTTCAGGAATCTTTCGCTCCGACTGCTAGAATGACCACTATTCGCATAGTACTATCGGTGGCTGCTCATAAAAAGTGGCCAGTTCATCAAATGGATGTTAAATCAGCATTCTTGAATGGTGACCTCAAGGAGGATGTGTACGTGGCTCAGCCACCAGGGTTTGAGGCCCCCCATTCTGAGAACAAAGTATGTAAGCTGAAGAAGGCTCTGTACGGATTGAAACAGGCCCCAAGAGCATGGTACCAATGTATAGATAAATTCTTTCATAAATTAAACTTCAAAAGATGTGCCTCAGATGCTAACTTGTATGTGTACAGGAAAGGTGGAAAATATGCTATTATTGTTCTATATGTGGATGATCTCCTTATTACAGGTGACTATGAAGACATGATCCAACAAACTAGAAAGGCGTTGAGCACAAAGTTTGAGATGACAGATGCACTACTATTTGGGGATTGAAGTCTGGCAAGAGCTGGGCAAGATCTTCATGTCTCAGCAAAAATATGCAAGGGAGATCTTGAAGGAATTTGGTATGTCCAAGTGCAAGGAGATAGCTACACCTATGGAGGTAAATGCGAGGCTGTCCATGGAGGATGCCTCACCACCAGCAAACATTGGGAGGTACAGGAAGTTGGTCGGTAGTCTCATCTATCTGTGCAACACCAGACTGGACATCAGTTTTGCTATTCGCATTTTGAGCAGGTTCTCCAAAAAGCCCCGGGAGAATCATTGGAATGTAGGGATGCAGGTGCTCAGGTATGTAAAGGGCACTCTTGATTATGGCATCACCTATGGTATGGACACTTCCTTGGCTGGTCATTGTGACTCAGATTGGCTGGAGATGTTGATTCCAGGAAATCAGTTTCTGGATATTGCTTTTCTTTAGGTTCAGGTATCTTCTCTTGGATTAGTAAGAAACAACCAACAGTGGCATTGTATTCTACCGAGGCTGAGTACAAAAAGGCAGCATGTTTTGCTGCATGTGAACCAATGTGGTTAAGGAGGATCTTATGGCACATGGGAGTGCAAGAGGATGAGGCAACTATGCTAAGGTGCGACAATCAAAGTTGCATGGCCATTGCTAAAAATCCAGTATTTCATGCACGCACAAAACATATAGAGATTTAGTATCACTATGTGCATGATTTGATCGAGGACGGGATAGTGGAATTGGTCTAGTGTCCAACAGAGCAAAATGGAGCAGATATCTTCACCAAGGCACTCGGGAAGGATCAGCTTCAGGGTCATCTTTAGAGACTCAGCATTGGGCCGAGAAGGTAGTTCACCTCTACGGGTGGACATTGAGGGGGGGTGTTAGATATGCTCAATGCCCCACCCTCCTGATAACCACCAGTGGTCCAAGGTGCTCAAGTTGTAAGACCCCCATATGAGGAGAAGCCATGTGTGAGCCTGGGACACTGGAAGGATCCTGACTTGCATGTTAGATGAGGTCTATCAATGAGACCATTGATGGTAGAAAGGTGATTGTATGGGAGCCCCTTATTCTTGCTGCGATGGTATAGGGAATATTCCCTGAATATTCCATGGATGACTAGTCGGTTCCACCGACTAGGTTGATTAGTCGGCTTCATCGACTAGGTTGACTAGTCGATTCCACCGACTACGTTGATCCGACTACCGCCCTCATAGCTATAAAGAGGCGACCTCCCAAGTCCATTATATCATATCAGTTCAAATCAGATCAGATCTTCCAGCTAGTAGCTCTTCACCTAGTATCTGTCTAGATCGCCATCTAAGCTCCACTGTGGGAGCGCATGGGTGGACGGAGCCATCATCTGTACTACATCAGTATTGAATGAAAATTTTGTTCATCTCCAGTTTGCTGTGTACTCTCTATTCTTTGTTCAGTTTCTGTTTCGTTGTGCCGTGTAATTTAACATACACCCCCAACAAGGGACGTTTTAAGTTTATTTTGTAATTAATATGTGCACTAATAATTGCCTTAGTGTTTTACTTTTTTTCTTAGAAAGTTTTCTTAGCTACAACATAATGTCAAAGATAAGTTTTAAATCACATTGAGTGGCAATATAATGGCTGATATATCTGTAAAAGCCTTAAAATATTTGAACAATTTAGTTTCCATTTCATATCCCACACCTTTTTCCATAGCTTCTTCAAGACTATTCAACTCACATCCCACAAATTTCCCCATAGCTTCTTCAAGGAAAAAGGAATGCAAGGTTCTTGTATCCTACAAGTTTCATCAAATTTGTATAAGTTATCACTACTACACAAGAGGCTACTTTTGTTCCTCATTTGCAATGTTTTAGGTCCTTAGAAATGTTTTTCAACTGAACAGTTTTTTTGTTGAAAAAAGTACATAGAGTTTGTTGCCATGTTGTGGTCGGTATTTCCATCTGAATAAATGTCAATATTTTCTTTAGTATTTATGTTGATATATAGAATTGTCACGAGCACCTATTGTAATAGTAATGTAACACTGTCTATACCAACACTAAGATTGCTAAAAATTTACAAAATATTTGTATACTTCCCATAAAAAATAGTACTGTACTTTTGATATAAAATAATATAAAAATTTTAAGGACTCTCACAATAAGTTTGGGTTAAAATAGCTTCACATAATCATGATAAATTGAAAAAATGAAATGTCCTCATGAAATTACAAGTTAATTAGTAAAGGAAGAAAATATATATCATTTAAAAAGTAGTATTTATATCAATATTTACATCCTCAACCAAGCCTTGCATTCCAAATAAGTCTAGCTCTAGCTACATCCATAAATCGCCCATATCATTGGGAATTATGGTAGCTAAAGGTTGATCTTTAAAGGTGATGATGATGAAATAGAAGCCCTAGAAGATGTACTATCCATGGATCCCTTGGAAGATAATGACTCATCTTCTAGGACTTCTTCACTCTGCTGCTGGTAATAGATGGACCAACTGGAAACACAATGTTAGTAATAGAATGATAATGATAGATTGAAACCTAAATCCTACACCTAAATTACCTTAACTCCAAACCCTAAATCCTAAGTCTTAAACTCCAAACTCTAAACATATCTTAATAAAGATGAGACACTCGAGTCCCAAATCATAATCTCATAAAAAATTCATAGCATGATGATAATGATTGAAAGCTCACTAAATCCTAAACGTAAAGTCCTAAACTCTAACTCTTAACTTACTTTGGTAAAGATGAGACATTGGTGTTTCAAATAATAATCTAAAACAATGTTAGTAACATGATGCCAGCAATTGATAAAAATCCTAAACCTAAACCTTAAGTCCTAAACTCCATACTCTAGACTTGCCTCATCAAAAATAATTACTTGGAGAAACCCTAAACCGTGAACCCAAAGTCCTAGTAAAGATGAGAGATTGGTATTCCAAATTGTAATTTTAGACAATGTTAGGAGCATGATAAGGATCATTTAGAAAATCTTGAATCTGATCCCTAGATCATAGACTCCAATCTCTAAACTTGCCTCAGTAAACATAATACCCTAGTATTCCAAATCAAAAACCCACACGATGCTTGTAACATGATGATAATAATTGATAAGCCTTAAACTTTAAATACTAAACCCTATCTATATATATATATATATGAATACATACATACATACACACATATAAATACATACACATATACATATACATATACATACACACACACACACACACATATAATATCATGCTCTAAGCTTATTTCAATAGAAATGAGACATTGGCTATTCAAATCATTATCTCACACAAAGCTACTAACATGACGATGATAATTGATAAGACCCTAAAGCCTAAACTTTAAAACCTTTCAAAGAAATTTTCTCACTTAAGCCACAGATCTCATCGGAAGACTCTTTGGAGCTCAAATATTCAGAGGAGGATATACAATTGTTTAGGGTTGAAATCATTCGAGACCTAATTGCTGCCATTAGAATACAACATGCAACTGAAGCAATATCAGAGCTTGCATTTAAGGAAGAGGAGACTGAGTCTACTGTGAAAGCACTACACACTATAGAAGAAGTAGAGACTCAGTGTACACCTACAGCACCACAGCCTCCACTGGAAGCATCAGAATAGTTGCCACAGCCTCCGCTTGCATTTAAGGAAGAGGATATTGAGTCTACTCCAAAAGCACTACATACTACAGAGAAGAAGTAGAGAATAAGTGTACATCTAGAGTGCCACAGCCTCCATTGGAAGCATCAGAAGAGTTGCCACAGTCTCCACTAGAAGAATCAAAAGAGTTGTGATGCATGTATGATGTTGTGTTTATATATATGCATGAGGAGCATATTCTCATGATGTTGTTGACTCCATGAATATTATGGTTGACATTTATTTGTTGCAATGTATGAACCATGATGTAGTTTTTGTTGATTATACACCAATTTCTGACTTATTACTTAAGTGGCATTTAGTCATGATATTTATATATTTATTTCATGCACACAATTTTATGATATGAATGTGTGATGATGTGATTATTAGGAAATATAACCTTCTGTGATGAGAATTTTGATATGAATATGTGATGATGTAATATTTGTAATATATTTCATGGCAAAGTATCAATTCCCAATGCTCCACTCACTTAAAGTACAGCATTCCCAATGCTCTGCAAAATTTTATTCAGTTGGATAGTCTCCACTCACTTAAAGTAGAGCATTTCCAATGCTTCTCTCACTTTATTCCAACCCTTATCCTTATCATAGCGAACACATCGTGCCTTAGTGCACTTGTATTCTTCCATCGTAGTCCTTCCACAAACACTCTCTTATTTCTTACATCCTAGTCCTTTTGATTAACTTGTATTCGTCTTTCATTTTACATCTTTCCTCACTTTCTATCACTCTTGAAGGAGGGGTAGCTCACTGTGCATCCCTTGCTATCGCTCCCTCACTCTCCTTCTCCCACTTTCCCTCTAAGATAATGACTAGTTACTACCCGACTTCATTTACTGAACTCAAATTCTATCTTAGATCTCTTTTGTATGGACCAATGAAGGGAAAATCATTCGAGGAGGATATGTTACGCACATGGCTGCTTGATTTGAACTCAGCAGAAGAGGTGAATATCCTTAGCTTTCTTTTTCGCTTCTTTTAATCACGTACTTCTTATGCGAACGAGTTAAATTTCCGTACAGGATATGGCGGTGGCTAGAAGCTGTATTGAAAAAAATGGTGAAGATGAGGAAAGCCAAGAGAGAAAAGAAGAGTTGTTGAATGCTTACAAGTCGGCGGAAGATTCGAAACAAGTTGTGAGGAGAGTCTGTGAGGAGATTTGCGATGCAAGCCTTGGTTACGCATTGCCTGCAAGTTTAAAGTCTGCTTGTTTTCATGAAGCCAATGCCATAGTAGGCACTTTCGAGGACATATGCTCTCTCTAATGACTTAATAGTCAAGTGATGGAAATTTAATTCCATAGAAATTTAAAGTAACTGTGAAATTTATTCCATAGACTTATTCGTTTTCTAAAGTAACTGTAATAGACAAGAAATGAAACTACAGTTCCACAAAGACTTTTTAGTTCTCTAATGTAAAGTTGTAATAGACAAGAGAGACAAAGATGACATCTTCTAGACTGAGCTAATGGAAGGTGTTTTTTAACACCATATGGCTTTGAGTTATATGATCTACTTCTTGTACAAATGTGTCATGCTTTTTTTTAAATGTACTCTAGTTTTTTTTCTAATTTGATTTTTAAAAATCTTACTTCTTGTCTCTTTTAACAACATGAAGTCCTCTTTTTTTAATGTACTCTAGTTTTAATAACATGTCACGTCATTTTTTCTAATTTGATTTTTAAAAATCTTACTTTTTGACTCAAAGTTTTGTTTTATAAGAGCCTCTTTTTTTTAAATGCTTTATCCAAAATTATCTCACAAAACGAATTTGGATAGTGCACCAGTCCAAAATTAATGAAATAGGTGTTTATAATGAATGCTGACTCATTCTCCCCCACTTAGCTTTACAACTATTTAGATCCAAATCATGGTTCACTTTCTTTCCCAACTTACCAAAGGGTTTATCAGGATATGAACCACAACCGGATCAAATGACGAGCCTCTATCACCATTTTCACCAATATATAGCCCCGGGTTGTGCGAGAAACTGGGAATCTGCAACCCACAACACCGTTGGTACATAAGATACTACCGACAGTAGTACTAACATTACCGATGGTAATATTTATTATCTCGATGGTGTATATTACCGTCGTTGGGATAATGAACATTACCACCAGTAATGTTATTACTAACGCCACTTATATAAGTACTATTGGCGGTAGTTTTATCTGGTTTACCGGTGATTTTTTCCGGTAAATAACATGATCACATTGTTTCATGCTACTTTAAAGAGTAATTAACAAATGCTAATAACCCATTAACGCAAACGTCAAAATGTGAATGTAATCGTTGAGGGATAGAATGTAGCTGTTGCTATTGAACTTTTTTACAGAATGTAGTATGTGGAGATAATTCCAAGCAAAGCTATTCTTTTATGAGAGTACAAAGGATCCAATATCTATTGTACTATCCATGCTACACTTATATGATAGGAAAGAGATGTTGTTGCGGGGTCTGCTCTTGTCAATATATATGGCAAGTGTTGGAGCCTAGATGCAGTCACTACTACACACGGGTCCTATTCCGATGCTTAAGGACCGACGATTAGTGTGCGCATGGCACTAATCATCGGTAATCAAAGCGGGATTCGTTAAGGGTCGCTATATAGCGACTTTAGGCAAACGTCGCTATATAGCGACATTTAAAGAGCGTCGCTATATAGCGACCTTTATTAGACTTGTAAATGGTCGCTATATAGCGACACTTATTAGACTTGTGAATGGTCGCTATATAGCGACACTAAGACAGTTTCCTATAGTGACGTTTTACAGAGAGTGTTTTTTCTCATACCGATCTTAAAAGATAGTTTTTCCCAATGACAAATTTTTTTTCCTTTTCATACATGTTTGATCCTTTGAGAGAATAAAAGTACAAGAGTATGTACATCAAGCCTTTGAAGCTCATATATTCATGTCTAAGTTTGAGATGAAAAAAATCAATGAAGAGCATTTACTTCAACGGCTTCATCCTGAGCCAAGTCTAACACGCCAAACAAGTCTATCTCTAACTCTATAACGAGTTGATCTCCTATATCATCATCGTACTCTAGCATCGTACGTTCACCTAAGAGTACTTGATCATCTTCTTCAATAAAGTGTGGTGATTCTTGATCTTCTTTCTCAATATCATGATCTCCATCTTCCTCCGGTACGATGTCATTATGCGCATCTTCCTCTTGGCTGATATTGTGATCTTCATCTTCTTCGCTAGATCCATCTGGATCAATTGGATCCGGCATTGGTAGTGGCATCTCCATATCCACATCTCTATCTTAAAAAATTTGCTTACTTCATGGTGCAACTTGGATCACGTACCACCATCTTGGATCAGAACGATCCGGATGAAAAACCACCTATATTGAAGATGGGTACCAAATGCCATCAATTACATATATGAAATTATGCTTAAGTACATGTATCAATGGATCTTTAAAAATGAAAGCTGTGATTAATTAAATCATTACTAGTATGCACTTGCTCAGAATGCTCGAGAAAAAAAGTATCACTTTCATTGGTCCAAAGTTTGGTGGAGTCTATTGCAAAGAAACTGCTACTGTCTTTTCTCACTGTCGCATGGGGACCGTTGTAATAGTTCTAAACCATTTTACATCAAAAATGAAAATACTAAATCGTATGAAATCAATTTCATAGATTTCGCGTATGGTTCCACAATAATCCAACTGTGAGGAGAGAAGATTGGTATCTGAAGCACTTGCTCGGCTATCTTTTGTGAAGTTAGCCATGACTCCACAATCATATGTGACTCTCTTTGAATCAATGCATTCCACGTGAAAATGTCATCCATATGACCATAATGCACTGTACTTTTTGTACTGCAAAGGAGCATCATTAAAACAATGAAGATGCATCTATTTTATAGTGTATATTTCCATAAATAATTACTTAATTACGTCAAGATGTAAGAAACTTACATGCATCATACATCCAGATGATAACTCTCGCTCATGCTTGTTTATTGTCTCTCCATCGCGTTCGGCTTTATGTAGAGTCAGTTGTAGCCAATCAAGTGACATGTGAGTGGGGAGAAGGGCAAGATCCCGTGGATATGGTTGCGATCGCCTGTACATTACTCTGAATCTCGTCCTTGCATTTATTCTTTCTGCTTTGGCCGCTTCATATCTCTCAATCCACTTCTGCATCTCCTTGCTATTGAGGATACAAAACTCATTGAATTTCTCCATTTGCTCTTCGCTCATCTTTCTTTCAATCCCTTTTCCTTGGGAAACCTTACCAACGATGTGATCATCATCCTTGTTATGCCAAGCTTCCGACATATTGGGATCTGTGTATACAAGAAACTCCGTGATATATACTAATGACTCTTGCACAAGCCATCCCTCTGCCATGCAAGGCTTCTGGTCTTGCTCTTTGTCTTACAAATCCCTTCAAAGTTTTCATAAACTGCTCGAGAAAAAACATCCACCGACTATGAACGATACCTACAATGGCCACCTCATCAACTATGTGCACAAGCAAGTGCACTTGGGTTGTCATAATGCTCGAGGGAAAGTGCTTCTCAAGCAAGCATATGGCTTCGATGGATTCCACCCTAGCCTTCTCGAGCAGGAGCCTACGAGAGGAGAGATGGAGATGATGTCTGTGGAAGATCTTCCAGATTTATGCCCTGCAGTGGATGCATGGTGTGGGGGTATGAGTGTTGGAGAGGCATATGTTGATGGCGGTGCACAGATAAGTGTGATGACTCAGGCATGTATGGAGAGGTTGGGGCTAAAATTAAATGCTCATTCAGATTTTAGGCTCCGATTGGCAAACCATGCAAAGGTGAAGTGTCTGGGTATATGCACAGGAGTAGTAGTGGATGCTTTTGGAGTATCCTGTTGCATTAATTGCCACATTATGCCTGCTGGTTTGGGAGCATACCCACTGATTTTGGGCAGACCTTGGCTCAGACAGGTAGGAGCAATACAAAACTGGAAGATGGGTACAATTACAGTGCATAATAAGAAGGGAAAGGCCAAGAAATTTGATATGAGCAGTAGACGGGAAATAGAAGAAGAACCAGAAGGAACAAGCAAGGAGGAGGAGTTAGACAGTGAGACTGAAGAAGAAAGTACTACATCTGAGGAGGAGGGGCAAGTATCATTTCTGTTGAAGAGTCTGATGCATATGAGTTGTAGGCAGCAGAGATACAAGAAGCTAAGGAGGAGAGTAAGCTTGAAGATATGGATAATTTGGTGCAACCCCCACCTTCCCAGACAGAGAGAGAAGAGATATTGCTATCCATGTTGAATTCCACTAGAAGAAGTGGAGAAAGAGGAGTATATGAAAGTCATTCATCAGTATCCAAAGCTGTTTATTACCTCACATGAAGAGATCAGGGGTTTCAAATGTGAGCCAATGCACATTGAGCTAAAAGAAGGCAGCAAGCATGTTTTTCAGAAGTTGAGGAGGACACACAGAGAGCTTTTGCCTGTGCTGAGAGAGGAGTTGAATAAGTTGCTCAAGGCTGGGCTGATATATCCAATGGAGCATTCACATTGGGGCAGTCCAGTGGTAATCATTCCTAAGCACACAGGAGGATGGAGAGTATGTATTGACTACAAGCCTCTTAATGCGGTAACTAAAAGCAATCATTATCCTCTTCCTTTTATTGATGATATATTGGATAGAGTGGCAGGGTATGAGAAATAGAGTGTGTGTGATGGATACTCTGGATACTTCCAGATTTCAATTGCCGAGGAGGATCAAATCAAAACTACATTCATCACACCGTGGGGTTGATTTTGCTACAGAGTAGTGCCATTTGGATTGAAGAATGCACCGGCATGGTATCATAAGAATACTGATGAAGTGTTAGCTCCTTTCATTGATAAATTTGTGAGAGCATTTCTGGATGATATATGTGTGTACAGTTCCAAGAGAGAGCATGCATGGAGGCTGGATCAAGTGTTCCATAGAATGGATGAAGAAGGAGGACAATTCAACCCACGGAAATGTCATTTGGGATGCTCCAAAGTGAAGTTATTGGGACATATAGTATCCCAAAATGGCATTGAGCCTAATCCAGAGAAGGTGAAAACCCTTATCTTACTTCCAGCTCCCTCTACATCAAAACAGTTGCAGATTTTTATGCAGAAAGTGAAGTATATGACAAGATTCATACATTTAGTCTCTCAGCTGTTGTATCCTTTGCAACAAGCTATGAAAGAAGAACCTCTGCAATGGAGTGAGGATTGTGAAGCAGTGTTCAATAGAGTGAAGGAAGTGTTGGGAGAAATTGCTTTTGTGAAAGCTCCAGATTTCTCTCAGACCTTTTATGTGAACCCTTCATTTGGACCTGATGCTGTGGAAGCCATTTTATTGCAGAAAGGGGAGGAGTCCCGGTATATGAGGCTTGTGTATTATGCTAGCAGAGTCAAAACAGAAGCAGAGAGGAGATATATGGAGGCAGAGTTGATTCTGTCAAGCTTGGTGTATGCTTGCAGGAAGTTCAGGGCATATCTGATCTCAAAGCCATTTGTGGTTCTGACTTGCTACCCTTTATTGCCTCAGCTTGTTAATAATTCAACACTTTCTTGAAGCATGATGAAATGGTTGATTGAGCTACAAGAATATACTTTCTCATTTCTGGTGGAGAGCACTTCCAGAGCCACATTGGCAGATCTTTTAACATACAAAGAGAGTCCCATTTTGGTAAAGGAAGTAGAGAAGAAGATAGATAAAGAGGAGCATGCTATCATTCCAGGAGCATCTATCTTGCATTTTGATGGCTCATACAGGAAGAGTTTACATCAAGCTAATGGAGGCTATGTGATTACTGATTCAGAGAGCAAGCTAATTCAGAAGGAGGGAGTCCATCTAGAAGTCGGAAGTAATAATGAGGCGGAGTATGCAACATTATATGAGGGGTTGCTGGCTGCACTTAAGCTGAAGATTCAGAAGATAATGATCAAGGGAGATTCTCTACTTATTGTAAAGCAGGTTCTAAGAAGTTGGCAAGCAAGAAACCTGAGGTTGAGAGGGTATCTAGCCAAAGTAAAAAGACTGCTTCAACAATTTACAGCATAGAATATCCAGCATGTGCGAAGGGAGGATAATCAAATGGCACATGAATTGGCTTAGGAGATGAGTGACCAAGATCCAGTGATAGTAAAGCTTGAAGATCCACTCTACAAAGGGAGAGAATTCCTAGCTCAAATAGTGGATTTCTTACTAACTGGACATCTACCTCGGGAGCTTAAGAAGAGTAAAAAATATCACTTCATACGGAAGAGCAGATAGTATATGATGATTGATGATGAGCTTTACATGAAAGGAGCTCATCAAATATTGAGAAGAGTGCCCTAGAGAGAAGAAATATATTATATACTATCATCCAGCCATGAAGGAGCTTGTGGAGGACACTATGCTTTTAAGATCACACTGCAAAAAATACTTCAGGAGGGCTATGTGTGGCCTTCAATACAGAAGGATGTACGGCATTGGTGCAGATCCTGCCATGAGCTAGAGAATGGGAAAATGAATTCTTAAAATGGAGCCGAGAAAGATTATGCTGGTTTATGATATTTTTGAAAGATGGGGGATAGATGCAGTTGGTCCTCTACCCAGAACTTCCAGAGGGAAATGTTATATGCTTATTGAAGTGGAGTATTTATCAAAATGGGCAGAGGTGAAGGTAGTAAAGAGAGTGGACAGCAAAGGGGTTGCTGATTTTATATATGAACACATATGCTGCAGATTTGGGATTCCCTTGGAGCTACTTTCAGATAGTGGGTCCTGGATTTAGAGGAGAAGTGACATATTATTTATGCAGCAAGCTGAATATAAATCACAAGTATATCACACCATACTACCCTCAATGCAATGGATTGAATGAGAATTTTAATGGGGTTTTCAAATTGATGATGACTAAGATGACTGGGAGCCACACCAAAAATTGGGATTTGGAGATGAATAGAGTTTTGTGGGCATACAGGGTAGCGGTGAAGCATAGCACTCAATTCTCTCCATTTCACTTGGTGTATGGGAAAGAAGCAATTCTGCCATTGGATGTAGAGATATCAGTTTTGAAATTTTTAGTTGAAGAAGGATATGAGCCTGTAGACAGTTATAGGGAGAGATTACTAGCACTGCAGGTAATGCAATTAGACAGGGATTTGGCTTTTGAGCATTATGCCAGAGTGCAAATGCGGAGGCAAGAATTGGAAAATGCAAAAATCAAGAAAAAAGAAATCGAAGATGGAGACTCGGTTCTCATATACAATAGCAAACTGGATAGTACTGATTTAGATGGTAAGAAACATAAGAAGAGAGTCAATGGTGTCTGGTTGAAGAGATACTTTTCATGGTTGATGGTAGCACTGAAAGAAGAGGATCATGAAGATAATGAGCAGTGGCAGAATCAATGGAAGTCAGTGCAAAGTGAAGAAGAAAAAAATTTGGATCTGTCATCTCTTTTTGGCTCACTGCTGGACACGAATGTCACAGCAGAAGAAAGGGGTTGCTAGAGATGTGTGGATAAAATGTAAATATCTTTTTCACTTGTTGCATGCTGATGGATAGGTGCATAGCTATGTACATAGCTAGTTGATGGAGGGAATGAGCTATGGATACCCCTCGGGGGGGTCACTATGCATAAACCCTCTATATCACGTGTGTTCAAGGCCTATATTTAAAATCCCTTATCTGTAAAATTTTCATTAATAAAATGTACCCCTTTTCTATACAAATCTGTAAATTTTTTCCAAAACTATTTAAAATAGTCCCTTATGTATATTTATTTCTGTAAATTTTAGAAATAAAAAATATCCTTCTGTTGAACTCACGTGATAGGGTTACATATGATGAGTGACCCCCCCAAGGGATACTCTCATAAAGACTCTACACAGATGTACAGATGGTAGATACTTCTATAGGGACATCTGGGAGATGATGGAAAGCAATGGGGGGGCATCAGGCACTCCAGAGTAATTGGTGAGGGATGACATGTCTTTCATGGTTATCCTGTGTTATGTTAACTTGTCATGAGTGGTTCCCAATTTGTAAGTCATGTGAGCATTCATATCCTAGTTTGAGGGCTTCGGTTATATGTGGCAATCAAGCATTGAAGGTTTAGGTTGTGTATAAGGGTGTGCTTAAAGCCTAAGGTTGGGGATTAATGGACCTAAGGTTCAAGAAAACCTTTGAGAGGAGTAAAAAGCATGGATGACGTGGCTTCTTTTGAAGTAAGATAATACATGCATGCAATAGTAGGCTACGTGATGGCAAGTTGAATCTTCTGGAGGATGAAGTGGCAAAGTACGTGGAGAAGGTGGCTGGAAGATCGTCCTGGAGGCTAGGAAGGGGAACACACATAACTACGGGGGAGGGGTCTCATACGAGGAGGGGATGAAGGGAGTAGAACTGGGAGCTGTAGGGGGTGATGTGTAAAGAGGGATGAGCTCTGTGAGCAACAGAGACACCGTGGGAGCACCTTGCTAGCATCCCGCAGCAAGAGCTCCTTGTTGAGAACTGAAGGAGTCTAGAAGAGGAGCCGTTGCCTCATGGGAGAGTCTGGGGATTTTTTGTTTGCTATGCTAAAGGAGGGGACGACTATAGAGTATGGGAGGACCGCAGACGAGGAGGAGATGGAGGGAGAATGAAAAGGAGGGGAGCTATTTCTGGAGGCTGGGGAGGGGGTAAAGCAGAGAAAAAGAGGCATTTTCAGCACACCCTGATTTGGAGAGCTGGAGGGAGCAAGAAACCTGGCAGAGATGCTTGCAGGTGAGCCTGGAGTGCAGTTTTCGAGCAGAGGTTGCTGAACTTGCATCCTGGAGGCTATGGACAACGAGCTCTTGCCAGAGGGAGCCTTTCCATCGCAGGAAGTTGCTGTTTTTTGCTATCCTTGGGTGTCAGAAGAGGTAAGCAATCATGAATTTGCTGAAATCAAGTGTCGGAAGCAAGAGGGAAGCAGGGCAATCAGATTTTTGTTCAAAAACAGAGCTAGGACAGTCAGGAAAGAAGGGCGACTTGACTTATGGGAGGAAGTGTTGCTGATTTTGCATGCTGAAGGAGCTAGAAGCTTGGCGATTTCAAAAAGATGGTTCCTGGTCAATAGAACTTGCAGACAGAGGTGAAGAGAGTGAGGTCGATTTCAGATTTGGTTGTTTTCTTACTGCCCGAAGTTTGTACTAGCTGGAATTCACTGCTTGGGTAAAAAGGAATGCATAAACAGTTGTTATTTGGTTGATATTCATTAGAAGAAGTGGGCTACTGCTGTGTTTCATGAAGAGGGAGGCAGTAGGAGTGTGATAGACCCTAGGAACTTGCTGAAAAATACAAAAATCAGACCTGTTTTGGTGTGAGGAGGTTGTTGGCAACAGGAAGAGGCGATTTATGCATGTTTTGTGGATAAAATAAGAGGGAAAGAAAGGACAACTGAGGGTTGTAAAAATTTGTAGAAAGAAATTCAGCCCATTGCATACAGAAGCAGAGGAATTGTGTGGTTTTCTCATGTTTCTTGTGATAGAGATTAATTCAAAAGTTCAGTTTATCAGGTTTAACTGGAGTTTTCATTATGAAGTGATGCTGGATTGTAGAGATGCTGTTATATGGCATATAGTGTTGCATGTGGAAGAGGAAGAGTGGATGGATGTGAACTTACCTAGTGATTGTGATCTACCAGATGAAATCTACTGGTTCAACTTGTATAATGAAGAAGAACTTGAATGAATAAATAAAGGTTGTACAGTTTTCTGGGTATTTAAGATTGAATCTATGAATGTTGTTTGCTATAAAGGCATGAATTAGCTCTACTACTTTTTTGCATTCAGCACCTTAAGTGCTAGCTGCAGTGATGGGCATAGGAACTCTTATACTCTCTTCTCCCCTCTTATCCTCTCTTCTCCCCTATCTTATTTCCTCTCCTTTCTCTCTCTTCTACCCTCTTTTTCCTCCCTCTTTCCTGTCTCTTCTCTTCTTGCTTTTCCTCTCTCTTCCTCTCTTTTCTCCTCTCTTCCTCTCTTTTCCTCTCTTTCCCCTCTCTCTTTTCCTCTCTTTTCATCCTCTCTTCCCTCTATTTTCCTTCTCTTAAGCATCCTCTCTTTTCATCTATTTCATTCTCTCTTTTCCTCTCTTTCATTCTCTCTTTTCCTTCTCTTTCCTTCTCTTTCCCTCTCTTTTCCTCCTCTCTTTCATTCCCTCTTTTCCTCTTTCCTTCTCTTTTCCTCCTCTCTTTCCTCCTCTCTTTTCCTCTCTTTCCTTCTCTGTTTTCATCTCTTTCCTTCTCTCGTTTTCTCTCTTTTCCTCTCTTTTCCCCTCTCTTCTCTTCCCTCTCTTTCATTCTTTCTTTGCCTTCTCTCTTTTCCTCCTCTCTTTTCCTCTCTTTCATCCTCTCTTCCCCTCTCTTTTCCTTCTCTCTTTTCCTCCTCTCTTTCCTTCTCTCCTTTCCTCTCTTTTCTCTCTTTCATTATCTCTTTTCCCCTCTCTTTTCCTTTCAACAGCGAGTCATAAAAAACGACGAGTCATGAGTTATTTGCAATAGGCTATTATGATTTATCACTAGTCTTAAATATTGATCAATTTTACAAATTTTCAGAGACATTAATGAGAACTATTTTCATAACTTTTACCAAATAATCATAGTTTCCAACTTAAAAAATGTAGATATTACTAATTGAAAGATGGAAAAGTTTATACCTTCCACATCAAATGACAAATTAAAAAAAACAAGATCAATGATACGATCTAATACATTATTTACTTGGAATTACAAAAATGTGTTTTTCTTCTACAAAAACTTCTTCCCAATCATTGAAGTTCATCCTTGTCATTGAATTAGAGAATATATGTGGTGTTAAGAGAAGTAGGCATATGTTGTTCATAGGTAAAGAAGAGGCTTATTGAAAGAAAATATTTCGATAGATGTAGAAAGAAAATAAAATATATGAACAATTTTAGACGATTGTGAGTAGTACAATTTAGTGGTTTACTTTATTTTGATCTAAATATGAATCATGAAAATGAAAACAGTTGTCCTTTCTAAAAATGATGTAAATCAAGATTTTGGAATCCACTTTGTTGTGTGATAAAGTTGAACAGATATAAATTTTCGTCAATGAAACAAACTTTTCATTCGCAAAAAGGAAAATTTCTAACATGAATCAATGATAATGCCATTCTAGTAGAAGGAAAAGCATATCATCACGTAAAACTTTCATCGACAAAAAATTTCCGTCTACGGATTTTTTTTTCCATCGACGCAAAAATTTCAATCCGTCGACGGATTTTTTTTCTATTGATGAATTTTGGGATTCCAAAATCCAGTGGGATTATGGAATCCCAAATTTCATCGACAAAAATTTTTCTCTGCCTTTTTAAACTAAAAGTATACTCATGAGTTGTCCTCTCTCTTCTTCTTCTTCTCCTCCACTGCTTTTTTCTTTTGCTCCTTAGTCGTATTTGGTTTAGATTCTAAATGGAACGCCCTTCTCCACGAGTGTCTTCCCACGTTGCAGTGATTTGGGACATCCAAACTCTACTATCACATGTAGCAAGGAAGATTGTGCATGATACAGATTGGGTGAAGTATAACGTTGAAGTGTGTACACATGGGTGGGATCGTGACCGATTGCGCATAGAACGGGAAAGACTGAGGCAAGAATAAAACAACCTACAGGATCTCTATAAGCTTTGGAGAGACCACTACAACTGACTATATAGCAAGGATGACACTATAAAGGACATAATGGATTGTGTAGAGGCCTTCTTGGACTACAAGTACATAGTCTAAGAAGAGTATGATTGTATATTAGAAGAAGTGGAAGATGAGGTCCCGAGTAACCAATCTAGCAGTGAGGAGGAGGAAAGTACCTCGGATAGTAATGCAGAGCAGTAGATCTCCTCTATTTTGGCATTTTTGGAGAATGTCTCTTTTCAAGATAGATTTTGCTAAACAATACTATTTTTCATGATATTTTTCGTATATGAAAACCCTTGTTTAATAATACTATTTTTTGTGATATTTTTTATATATGAAAACTCTCTTGTCCAGATTCCACTTGTCTTAAGTAAATAATTGTCTTTTCATAATTGTCTTAAGTAAATGATTATCTTTTCATAGTTTTATTAAATTGAATTAGAGTTTCAAGTAAAAAATTGTCTTTTAAGTAGATTGTCTTTCCGCTTCTTACCCACTCTTATGTTTGTTGTTTTTTTTGTGTTTGTGTTTGTGTTTGTCCAATCCACCAAAATTAGACATGGCATCACGTCGCATATCTAGAGAGTACGAAACCCCTTATAGGAGGAGACGTTTTGATCTATACTCTCCAAAGGACTTTGATTCCCCTCAGCTGACTCCTCAAGGGACTACCCCTGGACTGTGACTCCTCTCCGGCCTAGCATTGCAACCACCCCTCGAGGAACTCCTTTGCTAGTAGCCCATGGCTTCCTCGGGAGTGGCAATGAGTTTGTCGCATCCATGAGCAATGTGGATGCAGTGAGATTCTTCTCTCTGCTGTTCTAGAGGACCTCAGCTATTTCCTCTCCTATACTCCTCGGGAGTAGATCAAAGCCATCGATGGATGGACCTACTCGACAGCTGTCCCATGTAGCCCCTTCGATCAAGGGGTCATTACCTGGGTGTACCCACCATAGGTCCATGAAGAGTAGGAAGGGTTGAGGCTGGTGTGGTGACTCGAGGGATGTAGATGAGCCAGCACACTCATATCCCTATAGGTCTCCACTTTGTCATGAGACCCAGTACCAGTCAGGTCCCTTACCACAATTGATAGGCAAAGGCACACCAGAGACCACTCCCTCTGCTACTCCTCGCTCTGTAAGCGCTTGCAGTACCACCCCTCGCTCTAGCTCTGCTACTGCCACTCCCTCGATCGAGGACTTATACTATGACCTCACTAGGGGTAAAGAGATCATAGAAAATAAAAGGGCAAAGAAGTGCTGGCCACCATGAGGCAGTTGATGAGCCACCATTTCAAGAGAAGCATAACAATTGATGGGCGACACTAGGATGTTAAAAAGGAGAAGGTAGTCATAGAGGAATTGAAAAGACATTACCCTAATCCCTCTAGGTGGGAGTTCGATGACACGTACATGCGAGAGTGCATGTGCGCTGTCTTGAAGCATTGCAAGTCGGACCTGCGAGATGCCATCGCAGCGGAGAAGCCTAAACCTAGCTGGGCGGACAAAGCTGACTGGAAGTTTTTGAAGAAGGAGCTGAGGACAACCCCCAAAAGTTCAACAATCAGAGGAAGGCTGCGAGGAGACACTGTAGGTTCTTTGCACCTCGGCAGTGGTAGACGGGCCGCATTCAAGGCATGGGTGGTAAGTCTAGTTCTCATTTAATTTATTATTCTATTTTTTAAATTACATATTGCATTCACTTTATCTAACTCTCGTAATTTGGGTCCACATCAATCTACGCTTGGTTGTCTTCCCACAAATGAAGAGATGAAGTACGCATTCCACATAGGAGTAAGGAAGAGGTTTATTGAGATGGAGGTGGAGGGAGTGGCAACAACGATTGGGTTGTTGTGGCTGCTCGCTCGGTATAAGTCTACTCCAACTTGTAATTTGACTTTTTTAATTGTTTTATTCTTTAAGTTCCAATCTAATTTCTAATAAAAATGGTTTTAGTCTTAGGGTGCAAGCTCGAACGTCCCATCAGCGGAGGCAAGCGATGATTGACGAGGAGGAAATTCTTAAGGGATTTGGCTTAGACAACGTCGATGAGAGCCAGGGATCAAGTGGAGGTCATGAGGGCCAGGATGACGACAACGACAATGAGTCAGATGAGTAGTAATAGTAGTAGTATTAGTAGTAGTTTGTATATACTTTGGCATGCATATACTTTTGCCTGTCAACTCGTTTGAGCAATTTTGTATCACCCTTTTTGAAAGGGAAATTTTATAACAAACAAGGTTTTATATACTTCAGCATGTATATGCTTTTGTCTTTTGTCTTTTGTTTGTTGGCTCATTTGAGTGATTTTGTATCACCCTTTTCACAAGGGAAATTTTGTAACAAGCAAGGTTTGAGAGTTTTATCTCACATGTTTGCTTGTAAACATTCTTTTGTAATGCAAAAAAATAAACATTAGTGGGGCAAAATGGAGCCACTGCAAGCCCTGTTTTGCACCATTTTTTTTTTTAAAGTTCTGTTGAAGGTCGATATATACCGACGCTCTACCAGTGTCAGTATAGACCTTTACCAACGTCGGTATATACCGATGCTTATATAGTGAAGCACATTTTTTGACACTAATAGTGACATAAATACAGACCTTTTTGCCCTTTTTAAAAAAAAATAGTGTTAAAAAGGTCAGTATTTGTGTCGGAAAATAGTCTATACCTTGTAGTGTCCTACACATAAACTCACAACATAAAACTTTTAAAATATAATTTATAATTTTGTTAGGTGGAGATTTGATATGCGAACAATATATGCTAAAAACTTATAAAAGTGTAGCACGTAACCTGCCTTCACCCTTAAATCGAGACTACAATTATTGGAATCATCTCTTACCAACATGTGCCCACTGCACCATCAATAAAGACCTTTTGATCCTCACATGATAAATCCAAATGAGTCATTCATAGACATTAATTGATTCCCAGAGCATTACAGAGCCCAAAATATAATGACATGGTTAGCAAAATTTGTAAACATTAACATGAATGTTGTGTTGATTCTATCTACACTGGCCACATCAATTTGCTTGTATCCTACAAAATAGTCCAAAAATTTGTATATGTCTCTTCCTGCCTCTTAATAAACCATTTTATCAGTGAAGGGCAAGGGATCAGAGGGAGATCAGAGTTGGGAATGTGGTAAGACCTCTTGTTAAATTTCTTGTAGCTAATGTAGGCTTGTACTATGGTGGAGCAGAAAAAATTTCGTTTAGCTTTATTCCAAGGACAAATATTCCTTTTTCCCTCCGTACCCTTATTACTTTATCATGATGAGACATCATGGGTGCCCATAATCCGAGGTGGAAGTCTTGTTTTTTTTTTAATAAAGTTAAAAAATGTTGAGTCAGAAGGCCAGTCTTGTAAGATATAGTGATGGATTTAATCATTAGTAGACATTCAAGATAAAATTATTTTGAAATGAGTTTAACTAATCATGAATTGTGTTCTTTATTCTTCGAAGCCCTATCAAGTTCTAAGAGCTCAAGTCAATTGCAAAACACATCACAACTGGTGTTTGAATAAGTCATACAAATGAAATCATGCAATTTTGGGTAGCCATGTCCTTCTAAAAATTAATAAGGTAAAATCTTTTTCTCTCTTAAGGAGAGGTTTGGGGGAGGACGATTGGAGCAAATATGATCGTTGGATTAGATAAAATATATATGGGCCGTTGATTCATTTTTTGGGAAAGGACACACGAAGGTTCATTTTTAGTGAAAGGACATGTAAAGGTAGTTACAACTTCTAATCTTCTTCCACATTGTTCGCCTCCGAGAGAGAACTTGCTAATCAAGATCTTGGCAGGCAATCGCATGGCCAAACCAAATTTCATAGCAACTTTGGATCAACCCATGCAGGAAGGCGTTGGTAGTAATAAAGATTAGAGCACGGAACGAGTTGACACTGCATCGGACGTAGACGAGAAACCAAATTTTGCCAATAGTAGTCTGAATGAAATCATCATGCTGTCTCAGAGGTTTGGTCGGCATCTCCATCGAACACCCCCACTATTCTCATCTCGCAAAGTACAAGCATTGGCAATTGCTGTCACCTTGGGAAGGCACAAGCAACAGCAGAGCTTGGCCATAGCTTTGGGCATGATAGCCCGTAATAAAATTAAATTTCTAGAAGGTTGTCGTAGTAACGCGTGGGTGATGTACTAGTAGTATTAATAATGTAGTTTTTGGTAGGCTTGTCTTACTAAAAATTTATAATTAAAATAAATGCCTTCCATTGCTTTCTAGATTGGAGGAAGCAATGGATGGAAGGTTAAAAGGAGACTTTGATCAATAAAAGATTGATCATGTGCTTCTCATGAGCTCCTTATGAAAATAGTTGGGTATCCTATATACTTTAATAGACAAACGTGTCCATATTGCTTGATATTTGCATGACTTTTTGAAAGTCTCATGTATCCAATCTCTTATTTTCATTGGTCAAGATCTATCAACTTTTTTTTGGGTAAACGATTACTTCTCCCTATTTTTATGGTTCGTGACTCACATTGTTTGGATACGCTATGTAGTTTAAGAAACATGGGTATCATGTTGGTCGATATGTGCACGATCTTTAATGTATCCAAACTCTTTATTTTCATTGCTAGAGATCTATGAATCTTTTTTTGGTTAAAAGGTTAGTCCTCCCTTGCTTTATGGCTCGTGACTCGCATGGCCAATGTTGGAACCATTCTCTCTTGAAAACCAAAATAGAAAAGGGGAAAAAAAAAGAACACTTTTAAATCCTTAGGCTTGCGATGTACCAATGATCGATGGTAACCATAGGATACATAGCCTTAGAGGACTGACAAACATAGTCCATGAGTTTGCACAAGATCACAAACTTATGTTTTGGCCTATGGTATGGTTACTTAGTAATGAACTCGAGGGGGTCGTGTAAAGGGAATGTGACTATCACATGGGTTCATCTTAGTAATGAACTCGAGGGGGTTGTGTAAAGAGAATGTGACTATCACATGGGTTCATGAGAACAACATTTTGAAATTCTATTTGAAGAGGGGAAAAAAACATTTCCAAAAAATGTTTAAGATTTAAACGTAGAAAGGTTGTCTTTTAACCATACAATATTCATAAATAAGGGATTTTAAAAATAGGCTTGAAACACATTGGATGTAAACTTGTAAAGGGTTTACATATAGTGACTCCCCCGAGGCAATGGAAGGGGACTCGGTGATGGTGTTCACGCTTCCAATGCTGAGATGGACTAGAGAAAGCTGGCCCTGGATGCTCAGAGGGCTTGGGAAACTTGTCATGTATTAGCTGTTAACGTTGCTCTACGTCACATGTTAAGGTAAGAGCTGGATGTCTTGTGTTTCCCGAGAGAAGGTAGCCTGATTTGAAGTTCAAGCTATGACTATCCTCGTCTTTTTGCTCTCTTGTGGACAACCATGGCGACCTAAGCGCCGATCGCCCAACCTCCTCAACCCTCGCACAGTCCACCCCACCCTCCAGATCCTCGCCACTCTGCTTCTTCTTTTACCTCTCCTCTTCCTGTTCGGATTCATCCCATCCCTTGCTAGGTCCCTGCACGCCTTGTCGGCTCCTCCATGGCTCATTTACGATGCGCATGGGATGGTCAAAAGCAACTGTTTCAATGCCTGCGAGATCAGTGAAGAGTTCCGGTCCGATTCCAAAGGTACGGATCACTTTCTGTCCGCCGTGATCTTGAACCGAGTTTTCAGCGGGGATCTCTTCAACATTACCGCATACGAGTGCACGCAATGGATCGAGTACATGCTCTACGCTGGAGTGGAGCACATTTTCTGGTATGACGGAGCCCACAGCGACGCGGAGTCGCAGGAGGAGCATTTACAAGACTACATTCGGTCCGGTCTGGTTACATACCACAGATTCGGACACCTATTCCCGGACAACGTGCAGACAGGTGTGAGACGCTACCACTTCGAGCAAGACAACGCTTATCGCCATTTTCTGTCGGAATACAAGCAGAGAACGAAGTGGGTGGTGGAGATGGACGTGGACGAGTATCCGTTTAGCCCAGAGGACGTCGAGAGCTGCTTTCTCCAGAGACTACTTAGGGAATGGGAACAGGAAATGCCACAAGTAACCCAGATCCTGGTGCAATGCTTGTTCTTTGGAGGAAATCCTGAGGGAGAAAACAACGACTGGTTAATAGAAAGGTATGAGAGGAGGAAGGGGAGCACGGAGGGGAGCAGCTCCAGGACGAAGCCAGTGATCAAAGTATCGGCCTGCAACAACGCGGTGGACTACAATCCTCATATATTCAGGATGGAGGTGGGAGAGACCGTGGTAGCCAATGCTGAATTGTTGAGGATGAACCATTACTGGGGATCCCGCTTCACAAATTTTGGGCCTGATACGCCTGAGCTCCTTGCCACTCTGAGGTTTGACGCCTCTATGAGCGCCATAGCCAAACAGATCAAGGGTTTTCGTCCCGATATCAGACCTATCTCATCATCCACGGCGTAGCAGCAGATGCCTATGTTCCTCGAGCACGACACTGCCAACTACTACATCCTCCGTGACAGGCCGCATTCTTGATCCGGGACTCTCATATCACTTCGCGCTGGTCCTGTACAAGATAGCTTCCTGTAGCAACACACAACGCCTTGGTACCCTGAAAGAATGCGTGAGAACCTCCCCTGGTTAGCTTCGAGCTCCTCTTTCAAGGCGTCCTACAACTGCACAGAATCATATCACCCTGCAGCATGGGCTGCAGCCTGCATGGACCTTCAGAAATATTAACTTCGTTACTGAAGTGCCCTGTCTGGGCAGCGAGGAAGGAGCACTGCTAACGCTAAGCTCAAGTCTGCGAAGACCAAGCGCGGAGTCAGATCGTTAACGTTAAAAATTTGCATTTCGATGACCACAAGTCGTTCAAAGTTCTACAAAAATACACGTGCGCATTTGCTCTGTCATGCTGTTTAAAGGACGCATACTCTTGTTTTCAATTTTTAGGCATAAACATACTCTTGTTTTCAATTTTTAGGCAGGTTGCATTGTGGGATGAAATGAAAATCTGACCTCTTGTTAAGCCACGTGTCATGCTCCATAAATAATCAAGCGTAATCTTTTTTAATATTCTTTCGACCTCTTTCCATCATCGTGGAGAAATAAGTGCCCTCCCCTACAAAGTGGTCACCTCCACCTCTCCTCCCCTTTTACTCATCTCCCCCTACAAGCCGAGCAAACTTCCTCTCAAGCGACACGTCTCTAGCATCTTCATTTACAGCAAACTTGCAGACTACTAAAATTCAATTCTATGGCCTCTGATGCTCTCTTGAATGTCTTCTTCTCCTCATCAACACCAACACGGTGCTACAGCCTCCTTGCCCTTGAATAGGTATGTGCCTCACACCTTTTGTTGCTCTTGCAATTCACTCTCCTTTCTTTCCTTCATCTCATCCCATGATCGTTTTTGCAGTCTCGTTCATTGTTCCTGCTCGATTTGCCCTCACATATTTTCCACCACGTAGTCTAATTCACACACCTTGCCGAAATGTATCACCGGATCTTTGCCTCCCATGTCTTCTGCGTGTTTCTCCTACTGTGGTACAAATTGATGGCAACTTTGAGCCAATATTTTTTCGATGCAAAGCCTCTTGGAAGACCACATGTTTATGGCGAAGGCTCTGTTTACCAAGATGATCTGGTGCATATGGATTGCTCGAGAGTCTTTTGAGAGCGCGATCGGTCCTGCAACAACCAAGGAAAGCAGTGTCTTGGAACACCACGATCCACCACAACAGAAAATACTTGAGAGAGTACACTGGAGCGGCAAAAAATCAGTCTCTCCTTGTCATTCTGTGCTTGTGGATTGCTCACGAGGCTTTCAAAAATAGCATGAAGTGATTTGCTCTGCAATATTAGGGAAAGCAGGTGCCTAGAATGGCAATCGCAAATCATCGACCTCTTCCCACCTTTCCCGTTCCATCCTCAGGTGGCAACAATGCTACCCTTCACAATAACTCTAGAAGAACCATCGTTAAAGCGATCGAAACACCGAAAATTTTGTCCTCTAGAAAATGAATAGAAACGGGCCCAACTACCAAACTAGATTTCGAATCATCAAAATTGTTATAGGAAGAAAAGTTCCATTCACCTTTCGGAAGTATTCTGCGAGGTTTTCGACGTGAGCAAGGTTCAATATTTATGTTCCTACCTTTGCTATAATCTTTCGATTTCTCATCTAGGTCTCCTTTCTGTACATTTTTTTGTTTCTGCTAGCAAGAAAAAGCCTCTTTCTTCAAACGAGCCACATGAAATCTCATTCTGCACTGGAATCAAGCCTTCAAAATTCAGACTCGCTGAGACATAGATTTCCATACAAGAACAAGGGAAGCTGGCTAGATGAAGCTATCCGATGTAAAGAATCAGCTGCGTGCTCATGCTTTCTTCTCCCAATCATCGTGCTTTCCCTTCCTTACTTCTTCCTAAGGCATCATATCAGAAATTGTCTGAGCGACGTGTATTGGATCATTGATTGCAAGCTTGGGGATGGATAAATTGAAATCTTTGATCAAAAGGATGCCATCTTTACCTCCGATCCACTTCATTGTCAGAGCTTTATGCCAAACAAAGGTCTGGCCTCTTAACTATCTTTGAAATTTTGTTGTTGGACCTTCAGTACCATAGGGAGTGGAAGGTGCCCATTTTGTACCAACTTGAAAACTTATCAGCCTCAACAAGATGAGCAGTAGCTTGTGGACTGCAATCGTGAAGTGCAATCCATGTTCCTATACAACTTGATTCTATTCCCCCCCCCCCCAGTTTTTGGCCTACTTTGGATGTCTGACCTTCTGCTCACATATGTCTTGATTTTTTACTTGATTGAGTGTAGTGTGAGCTCGCATATGGGCAAGATGCTTGTGACACCGAGTACAATGTCTGCCTCATGACTAATGCATACAACTATATCAAGAAGGCTTGTGGGTTCCAATTGGAGAAGGATTATCCTTATCAGGGTGTCTCTGGACAGTGCAAATTTGATTCATCCAAGGTAGTGACCAAGGTCGCAAATTTTAGCACCATTGTGGTGGATGAAAAAAAGGTTGTAGCCAACCTTGTCAAGAATGTCCCTTGCCTAATAAGCATCTTTCCTGGGGCTCATGATCTAGTATGCATATCTTTATTCGTGTGTCAACTTGGAGGTTCTTTACATGTATCAAAAATAACAAAATCACTCTACTTCCCAACCACCTCTTCCCATCACACACTTTAAACTTGTTAGGTGATGTAGGTTGATGTTTCCCCATTCCCGCTGATACCCAATCATGTATGGTCACTTCTTGCCTAAAAACTAATACATTTTCTAGATAAAAGCTAATTTAGAAGATCAATGACACATCTGAGCAACTAATGATGAGACTCTCTTCTATCCTATGTCTCTACCCTCATCAAAAGACTCTCAAAAGAGATGTTCATTGCTAAATTCAAAGTGCTATGTGCCAAATTCAAATTACTATGTGCTATATACAGATTGCTATGTGCTAAATTCAAATTAATATGAACCCAAGGAAGGGCACGTTCCTTGGTCTTATAATTTTTGGAGAAGAACTTTGCCAACACAGTGTGTGCCAAATTCAAATTGCTTTAAACGCCTATTTCATTAATTTTGGACTGGTGCCTGTCCAAATTCATTTTGTGAGATAATTTTGGATAAAGCATTTAAAAAAAAGAGGCTCTTATAAAACAAAACTTTGAGTCAAAAAGTAAGATTTTAAAAAATCAAATTAGAAAAAATGACGTGACATGTTATTAAAACTAGAGTACATTAAAAAAAGAGGACATCACATTGTTAAAAGAGACAAAAAGTAAGATTTTAAAAAATCAAATTAAAAAAAATGGCGTGACATGTTATTAAAACTAGAGTACATTTAAAAAAAAGCATGACACATTTGTACAAGAAGTAGATCATATAACTCAAAGCCATATGGTGTTAAAAAACACCTTCCATTAGCTCAGCCTAGAAGATCTCATCTTTGTCTCTCTTGTCTATTACAACTTTACATTAGAGAACTAAAAAGTCTTTGTGGAATGTAGTTACTTTAGAAAACACATAAGTCTCTATGGAATTAAATTTCCATCACGTGACTATTAAGTCATTAGAGAGAGCATATGTCCTCGAAAGTGCCTACTATGGCATTGGCTTCATGAAAACAAGCAGACTTTAAACTTGCAGGCCATGCGTAACCAGGGCTGGCATCGCAAATCTCCTCACAGACTCTCCTCACAACTTGTTTCGAATCTTCTGCTGACTTGTAGGCATTCAACAACTCTTCTTTTCTCTCTTGGCTTTCCTCATCTTCACCATTTTTTTCAATACAGCTTCTAGCCACCGCCATATCCTGTACGAAAATTTGACTCGTTAGCATAAGAAGTATGTGATTAAAAGAAGCGAAAAAGAAAGCTAGGGATATTCACCTCTTCTGCTGAGTTCAAATCAAGTAGCCATGTGCGTAACATATCCTCCTCGAATGATTTTCCCTTCGTTGGTCCATACAAAAGAGATCTAAGATAGAATTTGAGTTTAGTAAATGAAGTCGGGTAGTAACTAGTCATTGCCTTAGAGGGAAAGTGGGAGAAGGAGAGTGAGGGAGCAATAGCGAGGGATGCACAGTGAGCTGCCCCTCCTTCAAGAGTGATAGAAAGTGAGGGAAGATGTAAAGTGAAAGATTAATACAAGTTAATCAAGTGAGGGAAGATGTAAAGTGAAAGACGAATACAAGTTAATCAGAAGGACTAGGATGTAAGAAATAAGAGAGTGTTTGTGGAAGGACTACGATGGAAGAATACAAGTGCGCTAAGGCACGATGTGTTCGCTATGATAAGGATAAGGGTTGGAATAAAGTGAGAGAAGCAGAGGAGAAGCATTGGAAATGCTCTACTTTAAGTGAGTGGAGACTATCCAATTGAATAAAATTTTGCAGAGCATTGGGAATGCTGTACTTTAAGTGAGTAGAGCATTGGGAATTGATACTTTGGAGTGAAATATATTACAAATATTACATCATCACATATTCATATCAAAATTCTTATCACAGAAGGTTATATTTCGAAATAATCACATCATCACACATTCATATCATAAAATTGTGTGCATGAAATAAATATATAAATATCATGACTAAATGCCACTTAAGAAATAAGTCACAAATTGGTGTATAATCAACAAAAACTACATCATGATTCATACATTACAACAAATAAATGTCAACCATAATATTCATGGAATAAACAACATCATGAGAATATGCTCCTCATGCATATATACAAACACAACATCATATATGCATCACAACTCTTCCGATGCTTCTAGTGGAGACTGTGGCAACTCTTCTGATGCTTCCAATGGAGGCTGTGGTGCTCTAGATGTACACTGAGTCTCTACTTCTTCTGTAGTATGTAGTGCTTTCGGAGTAGACTCAGTATCCTCTTCCTTAAATGCAAGCAGAGGCTGTGGCAACTCTTTTGATGCTTCCAGTGGAGGCTGTGGTGCTATAGGTGTACACTGAGTCTCTACTTCTGTAGTGTGCAGTGCTTTCACAGTAGACTCAGTCTCCTCTTCCTTAAATGCAAGCTCTGATATTGCTTCAGTTGCACATTGTATTCTAATGGCAGCAATTAGGTCTTGAATGATTTCAGCCCTAAACAATTGTATATCCTCCTCTGAATATTTCAGCTCGAAAGAGTCTTCCGATGAGACCTGTGGCTTAAGTGAGAAAATTTCTTTGAAAATCAACATGCAGTTATAGGCAACTCCCCACCCACAATTATGCCCATCTTCCTGCTCTACTACTAAATACTTTTGGAAGTCTAGCGAGTCTTTGTACTGTCCTGTTTCTCTAATAGTAGATACCAACTTCTCAATCGACCTGCTCATCATGACATATTTAAAAAACTTAGTGTGTCTATTACATAAGGTACATAATATAGAAATAACAACAAATTAATAGAATACTTCCGTTTGCACTGAGCCATGAAAGCCTGCAATCGAGTTGACAAACCAACAATAGTTGTCTTCAAGGTCCCAAACCACCAGACTCCAATGTTCCCTACACGAATAATTAAGAACCATTATTATTTAACACAATGTTGCCAGTATAATATGAAAATAAAGGTTGCCATGATACTTACATCTCGTGATATTCCATAAATAGGACTCGCACGCCATGTAAATGTAAAGGCTATAACCATTTACAAACATCGGCTATCGTCTTTCTGCTATCGCTAAGTATAGGAGAAAGGAGGGAATCCAACATATACACACAGTTTTGTATGGCTCTACAAAATCGTGACATAACTATACTGCACCAACAAGTAAATGAATATTAGCTTATTAGATTTAATCAAAATATTGAATTATCAAGCAGAGAAAAAGTTTGTATCAAACCTGAGAATGGCCATCATAACGTTGTTATTGACCTCATTTGAAGCTCTAGAGAGGATTGAAATCTCCTCTCCCCCAAATTCAAGATACTGAGGTCTATGTTGAATCATAACCCTAACATTAAAAGAGCTTCCCAATTCTTCCAATGAAGCCATGTTTGTAGAGTTGAGGTCTTCTACCCCCTTTGACTCTTTGACAGCATTCATTTCGCACTCCTTTGAGCCATTATCTATTTGCCTTATGGGAGGGTCCATAATGTCGCCCTTAACGATTGCTCGAATGGTACATGTTATAAATGCATAGAGATGCAAATCCGTATATGTTGACAGTGTGGTGTCATTTTGTATCTCAAAAATTTGAACAAGTACCAAAAAGCAATTGTAGCCCACCCTCCATCCACAATTATAGATGTGGCTATCCTCTTGATGTGATACCTGACATGTTATATACTCTATTTGTTGTGCCAAGTCACATTGCCGCATTATTGTGTCAATAGCACCTACTAACTTTCGAGCCGATCTGCACATCAAAACATATAACAATAGTGAATATGTGCATTGCATATCAATCTACATGTCAAGAAGTGACAACAAGTGTAGTCTATACTTACTTTAACACAGTGCCATGGACGAATGTCATTGAGTTGGCAAAGAAGCACTTCTTAGCAAAGATGTCCATGACTACCAAACTCCAATGTGAGCTGCATTATCAATAAAGAATAATTACTATGTTTGAGACAATTCTAGCAATGCAATAGAAAAAACAAGTAGGGTTTGATGCTTACTTCTCATAATATGTTGTAAAGATAACTCGTGCCTCATTCATAGGAACGTGCTTCAACCACTTGCAAACATCCTCTATGGTTTCTTCTTTGTTGCTAAGCACTTCCGAAATAAGAGGATCGAGCATGTATGAAATGCTTTGTATATTTTGAGGAAAATTTGCTATAACATAACTATATAAAACAAAGAAGTATTATCTTCTTGGGTTTAATCAAAATAAGCAAAGTATAAAGCCAAGGAAAAGGCTGCATCAAACCTGAGGATGGTTGTAATGACTTTGACATTAACCTCTTTCTTAGGATTCAAGAGGATTAAAATCTCTTCTTCACCAAATTCAAAAAAATGAGGTTGTTATCGAATTAACAACATAGCGGTGAATGAACTTCCAATCTGCTGCAATAGAGTCATATTTTCATGACTCATCTTATTGAGAGAGTAGTCTACATCGTATTCTTCTTCACTTACTATGTCTTCTACATCCTCCTTCTGCTATAAAAATATAAAAAAGTTATGCGATGTACACAACCCAAATAAAGGCTTAAACAAGCAGATAAGGTTTCATGCATGCTTTCATTAGAGTGAGTCTCTCCTCCTCTTGAAGCAAAAATTTAAAAAGTAAGGTTTCATACTTTCATTAGAGTGAGTCTCTCCTCCTCTTGAAGGAAAATTTTAAAAAGTTATGAAATTTACACATCCCAAATAAAAATAAAGGTTTAAATAATCGTAGAAGTATAAAGATAGCATGCTTTCATTAGACTCAGTCTCTTCTCCTCTTGGAGGAAAATATAAAAAAGTTATGAGATTTACACATCCCAATTAAACGCTTGAACAAGCATACAAGTATAAAGATAAGGTTTTATACATGCTGCAATGTAGTCATATTTTCAGGTTGTTTCCCAATGGTAGCAATTAGATGCTGAATACTCTCAGCTCGAAACGCTAGTAGATCGGCTTCTGTATATGATTCCATTTTGACTGGTAACTCCAAATCAAAAATCTCTCTAAGAAACAACATGCAGTTGTAGGCAACTCTCCACCCACAGTTGTGCCCATCTTTTTGCTCCACTAGTAGACATCGTTTGAATTCTACTTGGTCTTGTTGCTCCGTGGTTGTTCTAATAGCAGATACTAGCCGATATGCAGCACTGTCCATCATGACATATTAAATATATTAATATGTCATGATCATAAAATACAAAATAAGAAAGTAACAAAAATATTAATTAAGAGAATAATTACCTTGGGGAGTTGGCATGATAGCCTTCCATTGAATTCACAAACCACAAATGGTTGACTTCAAGATCCCAAGCGATCAGACTCCAATGTGAGCTACATGACCAGAATAAAAATGATTATTGTTTTACACAAACTTGCCAAAGAAATAGTAAAAATAAGGTTGGAGATGATACTTACTCCTCATGATAAGGCATAAAGATGACTCGCACCCCATCTAAATTCAAAGGGCTTAACTAGGTACAAACATCTTCTATAGTCTTTTGAGGAGAGCTAAGAATAGAAGAAAGGAGAGCATCGAGCATGTAGACACGATTCTGCACTGCACTAGGAAGTTGAGAAATAACTACACTGCACCAAGAAATAAACAAACATTAGCTCATAAAATTGATTTGCATTCTGCACTAGGAAACTGATATATAACTACACTGTAAACAAATAAACAAATGTTAGCTCATTGAAGTAGCAACAAATAAACAAATGTTACTTGAGAATGGCCAGGATAACATTGTCATTAACCTCTTTTAAAGGATTGGAGAGGATTGAAACCTCCTCTCTACCAAAGCTCAAATACTGAGGTTCTCGTTTCAAAACGATCCTAATTTCAAATGAGCTCTCCATTTTATCCAATGCAGCTAAATTTGCAGAATGGGTCTCTGTCATAGCTTGTATTCCATGTTTGCGGTCATTCTGCTTTTCCATGGTGTCTTTAAAGCTCTTGTGCTCATGGGATTCTTTAATCAAATTTAGAGGTGGTTGCATTGCTGAAGTAGAAGGGAGTGCCTCCATATTGACTTCATCCATTTCTTCTCCTTCTAATGCCTGTAAACAAATATGAGAGATTCGATTCATTATCTTTAAATTTAAATCTTATTTAAAAAATTATATTTAGTTGAGAAATAAAGAGTTCATACCGCTAAGTATTGTCATAGTGGCCTTTTTACATAACCCTGCGAGCCATAATTATCAAAGAAGGCATCATCATCTTTCTTTTCATCCACCAACCTCTCTCTGAATGGGTCATGTAAGTCCATCTTTTCATCATCATCAACTGGGACATTATGATCTTCAAGGTAATCATCCATGTCATCAGTGTCCTTGTGCTGTATCTCTTTTTCATAGCCTGTGGTTAGATCTGCTTGAAGCTGAAAATAAGCCATGAAATGCTTGTTTTTAATAATATTTGTGGAGTTGCCTCTTCTGAGGAGATCCTCAAATAAATATCCCATCCTGTACAAGGTGACCTCCCAACCTGCCAGTAGCAAATTCTCCATCATGGTAAGCAAGAGACTCCCACTTTTTGCAAGACTTCCATAGTTGTTTTTTTGATAATGTATGGACCTAGGAATATATTGCTCTTCTAGCATCAATCTCAAATTATTTGAATTCCCTCTTATGTTCTTTTGTAAGGAGTGATCAGGGTTGGGACTCTGCATACACAAGAAGAATGATTCAAGAGATTGAATTTCTATGCCACATTCTCTCTTGCCTCTCTTTGCTGCATAAACACCACTATAGATCTTCAAATCTGATGAATATGCTCGCTCTAGAGTAACCTGCATGGCTTCTTTGTCTTTTTTATCAACAAAAATGACAATGTTGCAAATTGCCACTTTGCTAATGGTGGTATATACTATTCTATCAATGAAGTTATGGATATCATCGCTAGAAACTTCATTGATAAAGAATAGTTGTGGCTTATCCCATGCTGACTCATTCTTGATGACGTCATCTTCTGAAACTCCCCTGAAGTTCACAAGCTTTCCAGACTCTGCCGTAATCTCTACATTGAATTGAAAGCTTTGGTGCATATCTGTCAACATCCTTATCTCGCTGATTAATCTTCCCACATATGCAACCACCTGTTGTGGGATTTCTTTTCTCATGTAAGAGGTTACTATTTCTGACCCATCTTCATCCTTTTTAATCCACCTGTTTGCCCATAGCTTTACCTTGGGTGTTGACAAAGAAGCTATATGCTGGACCATATTATAGTCAATGTTACAATGAGTAAGTGGAATTTGTTTCTTTGACAGCAAATACTTAATGGCACTATGCACTACATCACGCCTCACCTATACATTGATGCATTCTTCCATGCAGTGGTCTTTGTCTTTCTTTCCAAAAAACCATTCTTTCTTTAAAAGTTTTTGTGCTGCCATGGATGCATACTTGTCAGCTAAGTACTTTATAGGCCTCCACATCCTTGCCATCAACTCCTTCTTATCCATTACCTTTGACTTTCTGGAGATAAGCAAAGGAGCTTCAAAGGTCAACTGTCCACGCTCACAAGCAATGCACGTTTCAAGCATCTCATTGAACACGTCAACAAGACGAAATATGATAGAAGTGTAGTCGGCATATATGTCCCTCACCACCTTGAGGCTTCTCATATTTTCTTCTCGCTCTTGAGTTCCCCTAGGCACAACTGCACTCAAAGAAGTATAGAAGTTTGTGAGTGTGTCGGCATCTGCTTTTGTGACCTTTCGCTTCAAATCAGGATTTGGAGAACCAAATGTTGTCCATATAACCCTTGCCTTCTGTAAGACCTCTGATGTTGAGGATATCTTACGCTTTCCATGGACATAATGATTAAGTCTTTCGGACTCAATCAAATACTTGATCTCATGCTTGAATATATAGATTGTTGCAGGATAATAATGGAATGAACTTATCTTTGCAAATTGTTCTGAAGTGAGTCTTTTGACCTCCTTTTCTTCTTTTGCGATCTGATTACAAGCATAAGCCCAATGTTGACCATCAATGGGCTGGAATCTGCAATGAAGGAGGAATTCCTTCTTTGCTTCCTTTAGCATATTCTCACCTTGTGCCTCTTCACCTTGTTCATGTGGAATATTTTTAAGAGTGTCTTTAAAGAATCGACTGAAGGTTTCCTCGAAATGTGTAGGCCCTGTAAATGTTATTTGATCCAGAAAGCTATTTTTGATTGGACAAAACATTATTGGGTGCAAGACCACATTGCTTGCCATAGGTTTCTTTCCATCTCTCAAAGCCTTGTATATTTGCAGTGCATAGGATATATCAAGGCTTCGGCTATTAGTAAAGACAGCTGCAGCTTCCACATCTTTGGCATTCACAAACCACGTCCTTTGACCCCAGATATATCCCACATCATCATCTGTTACTATTTCATTAAGACGCAGATTAAGATTTTTGATTGATGTGAGTTCATCCTGATCATCTTCAGCCTCGGGTTCTGAGTCTTCTTCATCTTTCTCTTCTTTTAACTGTTTTTCATCCACATGATCTTTCTCTACAGTGGAATGATGCCTTTTTTTACTACTTGGAACCATGGCTCTTGCAGTACTAGCCTTTTGCATTTCACATCGTGGTTTGCTAGCAAGAGCTTCTAGCATAACTGCAGTGGATCGATCTTGATCTTCTTCAATTTTTTTAAATTCCCGTGCACTTAGGGCTTGTGTTTCATCATCCTTAGTTACATCCACCATTTCTTGCTCTAGAAGTTTGCGCTCATGTTCTACACATTTGTGACAGTGTGCATGTTCTTCTTGTCCCTGCATCGAAGTCTGAGCTTGATCTCCTTCATGTGAAGATCCTTGAATATGAGGAGCATATTGTGCATCCTGAAAGTACTCAAACATTATCTTTGCATGCATCCTTTTTGCCATCACACTAGGAAATTGCTCCCAAGTATATGCAAGAGCCTCCAATGCACTTTGCAGCTCTAGAAACTTTGATGGTTGAGGAGGAGGCATCACAAAGGTCTTTGAGTCTCTCCTTGACACAACAAAATGAAGACTGCCAATTCAGGATCTGAACTCTTTGTGAAAATATCCATAAAATTCTCTGTTGGCTCTATCATTATGCCTACTACAAGGCTTGAAGTCATATCTTTTTTGAAGAAAGTAGCATCCCATGGATCTTCAACATCATTGAACTCCCTTTTTGACATAAGTAGAAAGAGTCTCTTTTCCTTTTGATGAAGAAACCAAGCTCTTCTGCCCATGTGATATCGAGACCACCTACCAAAGCCATTGGGGCTATATTCCTTTCCTTTCAAATTCAAAGTGACATCAGAGACCCATGCTCTAATCTCAGAGTCATTTAGGATAGCCCCCACATTAGTTGATTGCCCCATAATCCTACAAGAAAAGATAATGAAGAATTTAGATACATACAAGTAAAGTATAATATACAACACTTGATATAATAAATGTGGGAAATAGCCCAAAAGGCTTTAGAAGGCTTCATATGGCAATAAATGTGACCAATTGCGGAGAGGGCTTTACAAAGTATTTTATAGCAATAAATGTGGGAAATAGCCTAGAAGGCTTTACAAGGCTTAAATATTTGTACAAATGTAAAAAAATTAGCCAATAAAGCTTTACAATGAAACAAAATGTCCTCTAGTGATAAAGCTTCAATCTTCGTGAAGACATGTAATCTGTCCATCCATTGATTTGCCCTCTAGTGATAAAGCTTCAATCTTCGTGATGACATGTAATCTGTCCATCCATTGATATCTGTGCTCTGATACCCAACTGATGCAATCTACCCATTAAAAATTATTCCACTGATATCCACTTATGCAGCCCACTGATACTCGTTAAATAGTGAATGGTCAAGATGGTCGGGTTTATTACTTCTTCATATGGCAATAAATGTAAAAAATAGCCTAGAAGGCTTTACAAGGTTTTTTATGACAATAAATGAGCTTAAATATTTATACAAATGCAATAAAAATAACCAATAATCATCAAGCTCCAATATGTCCCATGACATGTAATCTGTCCACTGATATATGTAATCTATCCACTGATATCTGCTATCTGCTCATGCAATCTGCCCACTGATAAACTTCTTGGTAAATGGTAAAAGGTCTTATTTAATAGCATCTTATGAGTGTTAAACTGCATGTGAGCGAAGGGACTGACAACGATTAGGAGCTAGTTAGAAAAATTTGAGCATGGCTTCGATTGGCAACTTGGAGAATTGTCTCTCTTCTAAGGCAATCTAATCTATGCTAAACTATGCTAAACCAACCGTCGAAGCGAAGAAAAGCAATAAATAATTTCTTTTTCTGTGTTCATTTTAATGTGCTGGGGTTTAAGAGGCTTAAATATGCAAAAGAAGGGGTTTTGATGTAGAGGCTAAACCTGTATGTGAGAGAAATGAAGAACAAGTATCTAAAGAAAAGTTAACATTTTTTAATTTAAAAGATGAAAATATATAAAAATATTATCTCACCTTCAAAACAAACCATAAATTCACTCTTTTATAAATTTTTAAAACTATAATATAAAACATGTAAATATATAAAACTCTCTCTTTCCTCTGAACTCTCTCTCTCTCTCTCTCTCTCTCTCTCTCTGTCTCTCTCTCTCTCCTCCTAATTCTCTCTGTAGCCATAGTCAAGACACCTCATTCTCTCTCTTAATCTCTCTCTCTCTCTCTCTCTGACAACTCTTATGTGTTTCCCTCTCTATCCTCATCCCACTCATTCTCTATCTTAGTTTATCTCAAGTCTCTCTTTCTCTCCCTCCCATGGCGGCTACAATTTATCATTCTCTCTCTTCATCTCTCTCTCTCTCCCTAGGATTTGTAATTATTTCTCTCCCTCTCTCTCCACCTCTCTCCTCTCTCTCTCTCCCCCTCTCTCTCTCTCTCTCTCTCTCTCTTAGCCTCTCTACCTCCCTACCTCTATCCTCTTGGCTGCTAGGATTTGTCATTCTTTCCCTCTCTATGTCTCTCTCTCTCTCTCTGAATTCTCTCTCTTAATCTCTCCCAGCCTTACTCCCTCCCTCGCTCCCTCCCTCTCTCCCTTTCTCTCTCTCCTCTGTCCCTCTTCCCACTCTTAATCTCTCCTTCTTTCCCTCCCCTCTTCTCTCTCATTTCTCATTCTCTCTCTCTCTCTCTCTCTCTCTCTCTCTCTCTCTCTCCCTCCCTCCCTTGGCGGCCACGGCCGCGAGAAGTCTCATTCTCTCTCTCTCTCTCTCTACCTCCCTCTCTTGGCGGCCATAGCTGCTAGAAGTTTCATTCTCTCTCCCTCTCTCTCTCCCTCTCTCTCTCCCTAAGTCTCCCTCCTCTCTTCTCTCTCATCTCTCTCTCTCTCTCTCTCTCTCTCCCTCCCTCCCTACTCTCTCCCTCCCTCTGGCAGCCACGGCTGCGAGAAGTTTCATTCCCTCTCTCTCCCTCTCTCTCTTTCTCTCTCTCTCCCTCTCTCTCCCTCTCTCTCTTTCTCTCTCCCTAAGTCTCCCTCCTCTCTTCTCTCTCTCTCTCTCTCCCTCTCCCTCCCTCTAGCATAGAAGTTTCATTCCCTCTCTCTCCCTCTCTCTCTTTCTCTCTCTCTCCCTCTCTCTCTTTCTTTGTCCCTAAGTCTCCCTCCTCTCTTCTCTCTCTCTCTCTCTCCCTCTCCCTCCCTACTCTCTCCCTCCCTCTAGCAGCCACGGCCGCCAGGAGACTCTCTTCTCTCTCTTAATCTCTCTCTCCCTCTCTCAGCTCTCTCTTTCTTTCCCTCCCTACTCTTCTCTCTCATTGCCACTAGGAGACTCTCTTCTCTCTCTCCCTCTCTCAGCTCTTTCTTTCCCTCCCTACTCTTCTCTCTCATTTAAGGAGCCCCTCTTCTCTCTCTGAATCTCTTATCTCTCTCCCTCTCTCTCTTTCTCTCCCTCCTTACTCTTCTCTCTCATTTCTCATTCTCTCTCTCCCTTTGGCGGCCACGGCTGCGAAGAGCTTCTCTTCTCTTTCTTAATTTCTCTCTTTCCCTCTCTCCTCTCTGCCATGTTTCATTCTCTTAAACTTCTCTCTCTCTTCCTCTCTCTCCCTCTCTCTCTTTCTCCCTCTCTCCCTCTCTCTCCCTCTCTCTCTTTCTCTCTCTCTCCCTCTCTCTCCCTACTCTCTCCCTCTAGCAGCCACGGTCGCCAGGAGACCCTCTTCTCTCTCTTAATCTCTCTCCCCCTCTCTCCTCTCTCTCTTTCTTTCCCTCCCTACTCTTCTCTCTCATTTAAGGAGCCCCTCTTCTCTCTCTAAATCTCTCTCTCTCTCTCTCTCTCTCCCTCTCTCCTCTCTCTCTTTCTCTCCCTTCCTACTCCTCTCTCATTTCTCATTCTCTCTCTCATTTCTATTCTCTCTCTCCCTTTGGCGGCCATGGCCGCCAAGAGCCCCTCTTCTCTCTCTTAATTTCTCTCTTTCTCTCTCTCCTCTCTCTTTCTCTCCCTCCCTATTCTCTCTCATTTCTCAAATTTACAAACTCAAATATAAATAAGAAACTAATTAAAATAGAACTCAAAAACTCAAATAAGAAACTAATTTTAAAATAATTTTAATGCCTTCTAAAAAACCCCCTCCTCTAGCTGCCACGGCCGCTAAGAGTTTTCTCTCTCTCCCTCCACCCCTCTTCTCTCTCTTAATCTCTCTCTCTCTTTCTCTCTCTCTCTCACTCTCTCTCTCTCTCTCTCTCTCTCTCTCTCTCTCTCTCTCTCTCTCTCTCTCTCTTACTTTCTCTCCCTTTCTTTTCTCTCTTAATCTCGTGCTATCTCTCTCACACACTCTCTCTCTCTCTCTCTCCTCTCTCTCTCTAGCTCTCTCTTTCTCTCTATCTCTCTTTTCAAATTTAGAACACAAATTTCAATAAGAAATTAATTGAAATAGAACTCAAAAACTTTAACAAGAAACTAATTGAAAAAGAATTGTAAGTAAAGAAAAAGAATTACAAGACGAATTTTAAGAAATAGAACTCAAAAACTTTAACAAGAAACTAATTGAAAAAGAATTGTAAGTAAAGAAAAAGAATTACAAGACGAATGAAAAAGAATGCAAGTACCTGGAAAAAGTGAAAAAAGTAAGGCTACACTTATCCTTTCTCTTCCGCTCTTGGTTGCTTCAATGAAATGAGGAGAGAATGCGAATGAATGAATGGAAAGAAGAGTATATATAAGAAAAACTAGCCCACTCCTCCCACGCATAAATTTGAATTTTTAAAAAAGAGAGGGAAATTTGAATTCATTATAAATTTGAATTCAAATTTGTGTTCAACATTCTTCTTGATACTTTCTTCTCGTACATTCCTTTTGAATTCAAATTTGTGTTCAACATTCTTCTTGATACTTTCTTCTCGTAAGTCCCTTTCATTCTTCTCGTAAGTCAAATCTTATTTGTCAGTCTTGCTCGTGATAGTTCTACTCTTAGTTGTAAGAATTCAAATTTGTGTTCAACATTTTTCTTGATACTTTCTTCTTGTAAGTCCCTTTCATTCTTTTCCTAAGTCAAATCTTATTTGTCGCTCTTGTAAGAATTCGACCTCTCTCCCTCTACTCCTCTCCTCTTCTCTATGTAGTGGGCTCTCTCTCTCTCTAATGGAGCTCCCTCTCTATGCGATGGAGCTCCTTCTCTAGTCGCATATCTCTCTCTCTCTAGTCCCATACCTTCCCAACCTTCCTCTCTCCCTCAAGTCTTCTCATCTCTCCTCTCTCTCTAGTCGCTTACCTTCCCCTCTCCCTAAAGTCTTCTCATCTCTCTTCTCTCTCTACTAGTGTTTCCCTCTCCATCACGTCTTCTCACCCCTCTCCCTCCCTCACTCCTCTCCCTCCATTACCCGTCTAACTCTCCTCTCATCCCTGGGGGCCGCGGCACCCAGGAGTCCTCTCTCTCTCTCTTCCTTCTCTCTCTCTCCTCCCCTCCTCTCTCTCTCTCTCTCTCTCTCTCTCTCTCTCTCTCTCTCTCTCTCTCTCTCTCTCTCTCTCTCTCCCTCCCCTCACTTCTCTCTCTCTCTCCCCTCCCTTTTCCTCACTCCTCTCATCTTGGGGCCGCGGCCGCTAGGACCCCCCCTCTCTCTCTCTCTCCCTCCCCTCCCTCTCCTCACTCCTCTCACCCCCTCTTTCTCTCTCTCTCTCCCTCCCCTCCCTCTCACCCTGGTGGCCACGGTTGCTAGGACCCGCCTCTCTCTCTCTCTCCCTCCCCTCCCTCTCACTCGGCGGCCGCGGCCAGGACCCCCCCCCCTCTCTCTCTCTCCCTCCCCTCCCTCTCACCCTAGCGGCCGCGGCCGCCAGGACCCCCCCCTCACTCTCTCTCTCTTGCTTTCTCTCTCCCTCCCCTCCCTCCTCTCTCTCTCTCCCTCCTCTCTCTCTCACCTTGGCGGCCGCGGCCGCCAGGACCCCCCCTCTCCCTCCCTCCCTCTCTCTCTCTCTCTCCCTCCCTCCCTCTCACCCTGGCGGCGATGGCCACCAGGACCCCCCTCTCTCTCTCTCTCCCTCCCCTCCCTCTCACTCGGCAGCCACAGCTGCCAGGAGCCCCCCCCTCTCTCTCTCTCTCCCTCCCCTCCCTCCTCTCCCCTCTCTCTCCCTCCCCTCCCTCCTCTCCCCTCCCTCTCACCCTGGTGGCCGTGGCCGCCATGACCCCCCTCACTCTCTCTCTCGCTTTCTCTCTCCCTCCCCTCCCTCCTCTCTCTCTCCCTCCTCTCTCTCTCACCCTGGCAGCCGTGGCTGCCAGGACCCCCCCTCTCCCTCCCTCCCCTCCCTCCTCTCTCTCCCACCCTAGCGGCCGCGGCCGCCAGGACCCCCCCTCTCTCTCTCTCTCACTCTCTCTCTCCCTTCCCTCCCTCCTCTCTCTCTCCCTCCTCTCTCTATCACCCTAGCGGCCGCGGCCGCTAGGACCCCCCCCTCTCCCTCCCTCCTGTCCCTCCCGTCCCTCCTCTCTCTCTCACCGTGGCGGCCTCGGCCGCCAGGACCCCCCCTCTCGACCCCACTGCCCCCGCTCCCTCCTACCCCGCTGCCCCTGCTCCCCCTACACCGCTGCCCCCCTACCCCTGCTCCCCCCTACCCCGCCGGCCCTCCCCTCCCTCCTCCCTCCCCTCCCTCCCCTCCCTCCTCCCTCCCCTCCCTCCCCTCCCTCCTCTCTCTCTCTCTCCCTCCCTCCCGCCTCCCTCCCCTCCCTCTCGTCCTGGTAGCCGCGGCTGCCAAGACCCCCCCTCTCCCTCCCTCCCATCCTTCCCGTCCTCCTCTCTCCCTCCTCCCGTCCCTCCCGTCCCTCCCCTCCCGCCTCCCTCCCTTCCCTCCCGTCCTGGTGGCTACGGCTGCAAGGACCCCCCTCTCGACCCCGTTGCCCGCTCCCCCTACCCCGCCGCCCCCGCTCCCTCCCCTCCCTCCTCCCTCCCCTCCCTCCCTCCCCTCCCCTCTGCTCCCTCCCTCCTCCCACCCTGGCGGCCTCGGCCGCCAGGATCCCCCCCTCTCAATCTTGCCGCCGCTGCTCCCTCCTACCCCGCCGCACCCCGCTCCCCCTACCCCACCGCCCCTGCTCCCCCCTACCCCGTCGCCCCCGCTCCCTCCCCTCCCTCCCTCCCGCCTCCCTCCCCTCCCTCCCCTCCCTCCCTCCTGCCTCCCTCCCCTCCCTCCTCCCTCCCCCTAGCGGCTGCCGCGGCTGCCAGGATACCCCCCTACTCACCCACTCCTCCCTCCCTCTTCCTCCCTCCTCCTACCTCCCTCCGTCTCTCCTCCTACCTCCGCTCCTCCCTCCCTCTCTCCCTCCCTCCCTCCCCTCTTCCGTCGCTCCTCCCTCCCTCCTTGGCTCCTCCCTCCCTCCTTTCCTCCCTCTCATCCCCCTCCACTTCCCTCTTCCTCCTGGAGGCCGCGGCCTCCAAGGCTTCCCTCCTTCTCTCTAAACTTTCTCTCTCTCTCTAGTTCCTCTCTCTCTTTCTTTCTTTCTCTCTCTTCAAATTTAAAAAAAAAATCTAGATAAAGAATTAATCAAAAATATTTACAAGAACCTGGAAAAAGTTTGTAAGTTTGCTCTTTCTTGCTTTCTTGCTCTTCCTTCCTCGCTTTCTTGCTCGTCCTTGCTTTCTTGCTTTCTTGCTTCAATGAATGAAATGAGGGGAGAATGAATGAAGAAGGAAGACTATATATAAGAAAAATTAGGTTTTCCTCCTCCTCTCCTATTGGCTTTCCATTCCTCCCCTCTCTCCTATTGGCTTTTCATTTCTCCCCTCTCCCATTGGCTCCCATTACTCCCCCTCTCCCATTGGACCCCCATCCCTCATCCCAATCTTCCATTGGCCCTCCCCCCATCCATTTCTTCTTCCTCCCCCATTGCCACCACTCCCATCCCACATTTCCACCACGTCCCATACTCCTCCCATTTCCCAAAATCCCATATTTCCCCATCTCACCCTCCTCTTTTTCATCCCCTATTAACTCCCCTCACTCATTTCACTCCCTTATCATCCTACTCCCCTATTACCTCCCCCTTTCCATTCTTCCCTCCCCACTCTCTCACTTCCACTTCCCATTACTCACTTGCTATTTGAAAACTATTAATATATTATTATACTATTTTTTATACTTATTATCATACACCCCTATTACTTCCCCTCTCCCATTCCACTCCTCCCTCCTCACTCCCACTTCCACTTCCCATTACTCACTTTCTATACACATTTGCAAACTATTAATATATTATCATATGATTTTTTATACTATTTGCAAACTTACATGTGGGCAAAATCACAGGTGTCAAAGCGATCCTATTGTGGTCATACAATAACTGCGCTTTTATTCAAGGGCGTATTTACAACGGCATATTTATCCTCATCAACAAGCTTATTTCAGCTTTTATTTTGACACAATACTCAAGGTATGAAGTGCATAATTTGTGCACTAGGTGTTTACTTTGTTGTATCAAAATTGTTTGCCACACACACACACATATACACATACCGAGAATTTTCTAATATTATCGCATCTACATTTCTCCGCGATGGGCACAAAACTTTGTACACACCTCAACCTAGGTTGTATTGACTTGCATACAAAGTGGTGCACCCATCCCATAAGTACTTGTTCGGATAACACACCTGCAAACGTATTTTATGACGATTGTGCATAACACTAGGAACAAAATGGTGTATAATGTTCGATCGACTATGCAAAGCATATCCAATGGACACAAGACTTTGCACGTTCCTCAACCTAGGCAGTATTGACTTGTGTGCAAAGTGGCATCCCCATCTGATAAGTACTTGTTTGAAAAATACACCTAGGATCGTGTTTTTTGACAGTTCTACATGACACCAAGGCAAAAACGGTATTTAATACTCAATCTACCATGTAAAGCATTCCGATGGGCACAATACTTTGCACGTGCCTCAAAAGCGGTGGTATGTTGTTCCATGCAAAGTGGAACGCCCATTCAATAAGTACTTGGTATGATAATACACCTAAGAGCGTGTTCTTTGACGGATGTGCATAATATTAGGGGGAAAACGGTGTATAGTGTGTGATCCCCCATGCAAAGCATAATCGATAGACACAATACTGTGCACAAACATCAACCTAGTTGAAATTGATTGTCTTGCAAAGTGGCTCCCCCATCTGACAAGTACTTTTTAGAATATCACACCTAGGACCATGTTTTTTAGTGGTTGTTATCCATGACACTAAGGCAAAAACATTGCTTTATGCTTAATCGACAATGCAACGCATATCTGATCATCACAATACTTTGCACACATCTCAACCTAGGTATTATTGACTTACATGCAAAGTGGCGTGCCCATCCCATAAGTACTTAGTCGAATAACACATCTAGGACCGCGTTTTTTGACGGTTGTGCATGACACTAAGGCCAAAACAATGTTTAATGCTTGTTCGACAATGCAAAGCATATACGATGGGCACAATACTTTGCATGAGTCTAAACAATTATGGTATTTCATTGCATGCAAAGTGGTACACCCATCTGATAAGCAGTTGGTCGGATAACACACCTAAAATTGTGTTTTTTTATGGTTGTGCATGACATTGAGGCACAAACGGAGTTTAATACGTGATATACCATGCAAAGTACATCCGATGGGCACAATAATTTGCACCCACCTCAACCTAGGTGTTATTGAGTTGCATGAAAACTGGCGTGTTGGTTAGATAAGTACTTGATCCGATAACACACTGAGGACCGTGTTTTTTCACAAATGTGCTTGACACTAAGGCAAAAACGGTGTTTTATACTTGATCAACAATGCAAAGCATATCCGATGGGCACAATACTTTGCACACACCTTCAACTAGGTGGAATTGACTTACATGCAAAGTGGCACACCCATCCCATAAGTTCTTGATCGGATAACATACCTAGCAGCATGTTTTTTACGGATGTGCATGACACTAGAGGCAAAATAGTATTTAATGCTCGATCGACCATGCAAAGGATATCCAATGGCCACAACACTTTTCCAACGCCTCAAGCTAGGTGGTATTGAAATTTTCTCAAAGAGGCACACCCATCCAATAAGTACTTCCAAGGTCAGATAACACACGTAAGGGCGTGTTTTTTTGCGGATGTGCATGTCACTAGGGGAAAAATGGTGTATAATGCGTGATCAACCATGCAAAGCATATTCGATGGTGACAATACTTTGCACGCACCTCAACATAGTTGAAACGGACTTGCATGCAAAGTGGATCCCCCATCCCATAGGTACTTGTTTGAATAACATACCTAGGACCGTGTTTTTATATGGTTGTGCATGATACTAAGGCAAAAACAGAGTTTTATGCTTGATCGACAATGCAAAGCATATCTGATGGGCAAAATACTTTGCATACACCTTCAAATAGATGGAATTTACTTACATGCAAAGTGGCATTCCCTTCGCATAAGTACTTGATCGGATAACACACCTAGCAGCGTGTTTTTTTACAGATGTGCATGACACTAAGGCAAAAATGGCGTTTAATGTTGATCGACCATGAAAAGCATATCCGATGGGCACAATACTTTTCCTACACCTTAACCTAGGTGGTATTGAAATGTTCTCAAAGAGGCACACCCATCCGATAAGTACTTGGTCAGATAACATACCTAAGGGCGTGTTTTTTTGCCGATGTGCATATCACTACCGAAAAAACATTGTATAATGCGTAATCGACCATGCAGAGCATATCCGATGGTGACAATACTTTGCACGCATCTCAACCTAGTTGAAACGGACTTGCATGCAAACTAGAGCCCCCATCCGATAAGTACTTGTTTGATTAACACACCTAGGACCGTGTTTTTTGATGGTTGTGCATGACACTAAGGCAAAAACGGCATTTTATGCTTGATCGACAATGCAAAGCATATTAGATGGCCATAATACTTTGCACACACCTTCAATTAGGTTGAATTGACTTACATTCAAAGTAGCACGCCCATCCCATAAGTGCTTGATTGGATAATGTTCATACCTAGTAGCGTGTTTTTTTACGAATGTGCATGACACGAAGGAAAAAATGGTATTCAATGCTCGATCGACCATGCAAAGGATATCCGATGGGCACAACACTTTTCCTACGCCTCAACCTAGGTGGTATTGAAATGTTCTCAAAGAGGCACACCCATCCGATAAGTACTTGGTCAGATAACATGCCTAAGGGCGTGTTTTTTTGCGGATGTGCATATCACTAGGGAAAAAACGATGTATAATGCGTGATCGGCCATGCAAAGCATATCCGATGGTCACAATACTTTGCACGCACCTCAACCTAGTTGAAAGCTACTTGCGTGCAAAGTGGAGCCCCCATCTGATAAGTACTTGTTTGAATAACACACCTAGGACCGTGTTTTTTTATGGTTGTGCATTACACTAAGGCAAAAACGTTGTTTTATGCTTGATCCACAATGCAAAGCATATCCGATGGGCACAATACTTTGCACACACCTTCAACTACATGGAATTGAATTACATGCAAAGTGGCATTCCCATCGCATAAGTACTTGATTGGATAACACACCTAGCAGTGTGTTTTTTTTACGGATGTGCATGACACTAAGGCAAAAATGAGATTTAATGCTCGATCGACCATGCAAAGCATATCCGATGGGCACAATACTTTTCCTACACCTTAACCTAGATGGTATTGAAATTCTCTCAAAGAGGCACACCCATCCGATAAGTACTTCGTCAGATAACACACCTAAGGGCATGTTTTTTTGCGGATGCGCATATCACTACCGAAAAAACATTGTATAATGCGTAATCGACCATGCAGAGCATATCCGATGGTGAAAATACTTTGCACGCATCCCAACATAGTTGAAACAGACTTGCGTGCAAAGTGGAGCCCCCATCCCATAAGTACTTGTTTGATTAACACACCTAGAACCATGTTTTTTTATGGTTGTGCATGACACTAAGGCAAAAACGGTGTTTTATGCTTGATCGACAATGCAAACCATATCCGATGGGCACAATAATTTGCACGCACCTTCAAATAGGTGGAATTGACTTACATGCAAAGTGGCACACCCATCCCATAAGTGCTTGATCAGATAACATACCTAGCAGCGTGTTTTTTTCGGATGTGCATGACACTAGAGTAAAAAATAGTATTTAATGCTCGATCGACCATGCAAAGGATATCTGATGGGTACACCTTTCCTACGCCTCAACTTAGGTGGTATTGAAATGTTTTCAAGGAGGCAAACCCATCCGATAAGTACTTGGTCACATAACACACCTAAGGGTGTGTTTTTTTGCGGATGTGCATATCTCTAAGGAAAAAACGTTGTATAATGTGTGATCGGCCATGCAAAGCATATCCGATGATGACAATACTTTGAACGCATCTCAACCTAGTTGAAACGGACTTGCGTGCAAAGTGGAGCTCCCATACGATAAGTACTTGTTTATTTAACACACCTAAGACCGTGTTTTTTTATGGTTGTGCATGACACTAAGGCAAAAATGGTGTTTTATGTTTGATCGACAATGCAAAGCATATCTGATGGGCACAATACTTTGCACACACCTTCAAATAGCTGGAATTGAATTACATGCAAAGTGGCATTCCCATCGCATAAGTACTTGTTCGGATAACACACCTAGTAGTGTGTTTTTTTACGGATGTGCATCACACTAAGGCAGAAATGGTAGTTAATGCTCGATCGACCATGCAAAGCATATCCGATGGGCACAATACTTTTCCTATGCCTTAACCTAGGTAGTATTGAAATGTTCTCAAAGGGGCACACCGATCGGATAAGTACTTGGTCAAATAACATACCTAAGGGCATGTTTTTTTGCGGATGTGCATATCACTACAGGAAAAACTTTGTATAATGCGTGATCGACCATGCAAAGCATATTCGATGGTGACAATACTTTGCACGCACCTCAACCTAGTTGAAAAGGACTTGCATACAAAGTGGAGCCCCCATCCGATAAGTACTTGTTTGAATAGTTAACACACGTAGGACCGTGTTTTTTAATGGTTGTGCATGACACAAAGGCAAAAACGGTGTTTTATGCTTGATTGAAAATGCAAGCATATTTGATGGGCACAATACTTTTCACACACCTTCAACTAGGTGGAATTGACTTACATGCAAAGTGGCATTCCCATCGTATAAAAACTTGATCGGATAACACACCTAGCAGCGTGTTTATTTACTCATGTGCATGACACTAAGGCAAAAATGGTATTTAATGCTAGATCGATCATGCAAAGCATATCCGATGGGCACAATAATTTTCCTACGCCATAACCTAGGTGGTATTAAAGTGTTCCAAAAGAGGCACACCCATCCGATAAGTACTTGGTCAGATAACAAACGTAAGGGTGTGTTTTTTGGCGAATGTGCATATCACTACCGGAAAAACGTTGTATAATGCGTGATCGACCATGCAAAGCATATCCGATGGTGACATTGCTTTGCAAGCATCTCAACCCAGTTGAAATGGACTTGCGTTCAAAGTGGAGACCCCATCCGATAAGTACTTGTTTGAATAACACACCTAGGACCGTGTTTTTTTATGGTTGTGCTTGACACTAAGGCAAAAACGTTGTTTTATGCTTGATCGACAATGCAAAGCATATCCGATGGGCACAATACTTTGCACACACCTTCAACTAGGTGGAATTGACTTATATGAAAAGTGGCACGCCCATCCCATAAGTGCTTGATCAGATAACATACCTAGCAGTGTGTTTTTTTATAGATGTGCATGACACTAAGGCAAAAATGGTATTTAATGCTCGATCGAGCATGCAAAGGATATCCGATGGGCACAACAATTTTCCTACACCTCAACCTAGGTGGTATTAAAATGTTCTCAAAGAGGCACACCCATCTGATAAGTACTTGGTAAGATAACACACCTAAGGGCATGTTTTTTTGCGGATGTGCATATCACTAGGGAAAAACGGTGTATAATGCGTGATCGGCCATGGAAAGCATATACGATGGTCACAATACTTTTTACGCACCTCAATATAGTTGAAAGATACTTGTGTGCAAAGTGGAGCCCCATCTGATAAGTACTTGTTTGAATAACACACCTAGGACCGTGTTTTTTTATGGTTGTGCATTACACTAAGGCAAAAACAGTGTTTTATGCTTGATCCACAATGCAAAGCATATCCGATGGGCACAATACTTTGCACACACCTTCAACTAGGTGGAATTGAATTACATGCAAAGTGGCATTCCCATCGCATAGGTACTTGATCGGATAACAGGCCTAGGAGTGTGTTTTTTTACAAATGTGCATGACACAGGCCAAAATGGTATTTAATGCTCGATCGACCATGCAAAGCATATCCGATGGGCACAATACTTTTCCTATGCCTTAACCTAGGTGGTATTGAAATGTTCTCAAAGAGGCACACCCCTCTGATAAGTACTTGGGGTGGTAGCAAGCTAAGGGTGTCCACTTTCGGACCACTTTCGGGTGAGTGTGACACCTGCTCGAGTGAAAATACAAAGGTTTTGCTTCGGTCTGCAATACCTCAATCAAGGTATTATCTCCAATGAAAATCACAGATGAGGACAACCGAGCCAAGCCGATACCTCGATCGAGGTGCTGGAATTTTTTCACCAAACTGAGCCTATACCTCGATCGAGGTCTCCTGGCATGCCACCTATACCTCGTTCGAGGTATCGTGGCAATCCAGCTATACCTCGATCGAGGTATTGTGGCATGTCCAGCTATACCTCGATCGAGGTATGTGTCATTCGACAAGGCAATTGACATACCTCGATCGAGGTATGCTGGGCCGATGACTTGGCTGCATGTCGAATACGTCAATCGAGACATGTCGCATCTGGCTGCTGCTAACATACCTCGATCGAGGTATCATTGCAGGTCAATACCTCGATCGAGGTACATGTACTGATGTGTATGGGCATGTCAAAATACCTCGATCAAGGTATCGTGGCATGTCTATACCTCTATTGCAGGCACATCTATTGTGACAAGATATGGAGTCTCGTGTACGACTATTGGAGGCAGATTTGGAGGAGCAGAGGATTCGGACACGCATAGCGTACCCTCGGGGGGGTCACTCATCATATGTAACCCTATCACGTGAGTTCAACAGAAGGATATTTTTTATTTCTAAAATTTACAGAAATAAATATACATAAGGGACTATTTAAAATAGTTTTGGGAAAAATTTACAGATTTGTATAGAAAAGGGGTACATTTTATTAATGAAAAATTTACAGATAAGGGATTTTAGAAATAGGCCTTGAACGCACGTGGTATAGAGGGTTTGTACATAGTGACCCCCCCGAGAGCGTACCATCGTGCAGAGCACTATATTTTGTAGTTGAGACATATTAGTCGTGATCCATCTCGCCATAGGATCGACCCCAGCGTGGCCCTATACCCCGCTCCTCCTGTAGATGTGCCGACTAGGACACCCATAGACACAGCAGTCATAGCCAGGCTTCCTACCGCCACTTGCATCCTTTGCCACGAGGAGTTTGACACCGTAGGGTGGTTTGGACTAGGGTGTGGCCACATCGCACATCTCCATTGCATGACCCGCCACATGGTGGCATGATCAGTGTGCCCTGTATGCTTTGCTGACATTGATGTGGCCACATACAGAGGACTAGGCATGGATGATCTGTATCCTGGTCATCGTCAGGCCATTGATCCATTCGCCCGCGTGGTCTTGACAGAGCACTACAGGGAGGAGGCACAAAGAGCTTTGCTGATGCAGGAGGGTGCTGATACATCTGTGGTTACAGCGTGCGTTCCACGATGCTTCTCATATGGTGATTTCATGCCAGGTGATGAGGCACGAGTAGAGGAGGCACGCCGTATTGAGGAAGAGGCAGAGCTGCAGACATCATTGCAGCAGTGGGTGGAGCAGCAGCTTGGGCGGGGCCGAGACCAGCATCTTCTACATGTAGAGACGATTACTCACGCTGGATTTGAGGCACGAGTATTCGCAGATGCACGACTTTGGGAGCTAAGACACACATACATAGAGGAGGCGAGGGAGGCAGAGATGGTAGTGGTGGCTCATGCAGCATGCCCTCCTCTTCATCAGGATGAGGCTGGCCCATTTCATGCAGGAGATGAGGCTGGCCCATCTGATCCAGCTTTGCCTGAGGGCACACAGCGGACGGTTGGGCAGCGGGTCATATAGGAGCCACGTCACAGGATGACTAGAGGATCATATGTGGAGTTATCAGATTCTGATTCAGGATGATTGTTTAGGCTTCACACATTTCTTGTTTAGGGATGCACTTCTGCACGATGATGATGATGATGTACACATTCATTTTGGTACTTTCATGATATTGTTCTTACTTTTATGATGTATGAGCATTTTCGTACTTTCATGATGTTCTTCTTACTTTGTTTATCTCAGTTTATAGTTTGTTCAAATATAACATAAACATTTAAAATTAGGAGTATGATTTTGAATTTCAAATATCTCAATTCACACATCTAATACATAAGGTATTTAAAAAAGAATGCCATGTGAAGTAAGTGTAAACATTAAGCATTGAAAAAGTATTCAAGTATAAGGTCTCTCTCTCTCTCTCTCTCTCTCTCTCTCTCTCTCTCTCTCTCTCTCTTTCTCATGCTATGAACTTTATCATTTTGAATATCATATTGAATTTCGTATATATCAATGCTTGCAATTATTACACTAAACCTAAGAGCCGTGCGAAGTTTCATCCCCATGTGCGTATTTAAAATTAAGAGTATGATTTTGAATTTCAGATATCTCAATTCACACATCTAATACATAAGGTATTTTTAAAATAATGCCGTGTGTTGTAATTGTAAACATTAAGCATTGAAAAGGTGTTCAAGTATAAGGTCTCTCTCTCTCTCTCTCTCTCTCTCTCTCTCTCTCTCTATCTCTCTCTTTCTAGAGCTCTCCTCGGGGGGGTCGCTCATCATATCTAACCCTATCACGTGAGTTCAACAGAAGGATATTTTTTATTTCTAAAATTTACAGAAATATATATACATAAGGGACTATTTAAAATAGTTTTGGAAAAAATTTACAGATTTGTATAGAAAAGGGGTACATTTTATTAATGAAAAAATTTACAGATAAGGGAATTTAAATATAGGCCTTGAACGCACGTGATATAGAGGGTTTATACATAGTGACCCCCTGAGGAGCTCTCTCGTGCTATGAACTTTATCATTTTGAATATCGTATTGAATTTCGTATATATCAATGCTTGCCATTTTTCGTACGTAGTCACTAGTAGGGATTATACCTTCCACGTGGCACATACGAAATCAGTTGGAGACCAAATCTTGCGTGGATGTATGCATTATACCTTCCACGTGGCACATACCAAATCAGTTGGAGACCAAATCTTGCATGGATGTACATCTAGGGTAGCCTAAGAGCCATGTAAAGTTTAATCCCCAACAGATAAGTCCACATGCGTATTTGGTTAGTACGTGTGCCATTTTTCATACGCAATCACTAGTAGGGAGTGCTTGCAAAAATGTACACATTATACCTTCCAGGTGGCACATACCAAATCAGTTGGACACCAAATCTTGCGTGGATGTACGTCTAGGGTAGCCTAAGAGCCGTGTGAAGTTTCATCCCCAACAGGGTTTAGGGTTTAGGGTTTAGTCGTGCTAGTAGGGATTCTAAAAATGTACGCATTATACCTTCCATGTGGCATAAACCAAATCAGTTGGACACCAAATCTTGCATGGATTTACGTCTAGGGTAGCCTAAGAGCCGTGTGAAGTTTCATCCCCAACAGGGTTTAGGGTTTAGGGTTTAGCGTTTAGTCGTGCTAGTAGGGATTGTAAAAATGTACGCATTATACCTTCCACGTGGCGCATACCAAATCAGTTGGACACCAAATCTTGCATGGATGTACATCTAGGGTAGCCTAAGAGCCATGTGAAGTTTCATCCCCAACAGGGTTTAGGGTTTAGGGTTTAGTCATGCTAGTAGGGATTGTAAAAATGTACGCATTATACCTTCCATGTGGCGCATACCAAATCAGCTCGGGGGGGTCACTATGTATAAACCCTCTATATCACGTGCGTTCAAGACCTATATTTAAAATCCCTTATCTGTAAATTTTTTCATTAATAAAATGTACCCCTTTTCTATACAAATCTGTAAAATTTTTTCAAAACTATTTTAAATAGTCCCTTATGTATATTTATTTCTGTAAATTTTAGGAATAAAAAATATCCTTCTGTTGAACTCACGTGATAGGGTTACATATGATGAGTGACCCCCCCGAGCAAATCAGTTGGACACCAAATATTGCGTGGATGTACGCCTAGGGTAGCCTAAGAGCTGTGTGAAGTTTCATCCCCAACAGGGTTTAGGGTTTAGTCATGCTAGTAGGGATTGTAAAAATGTACACATTATACCTTTCACGTGGCACATACCAAATCAGTTGGGCACCAAATCTTGCATGGATGTACGTCTAGGGTAGCCTAAGAGCCTTGTCAAGTTTCATCCCCAACAGGGTTTAGGGTTTAGGGTTTAGTCGTGCTAGTAGGGATTGTAAAAATGTACGCATTATACCTTCCATGTGGCACATACCAAATCAGTTGGACACCAAATCTTGCGTGGATGTACGTCTAGGGTAGTCTAAGAGCCGTGTGAAGTTTCATCCCCAACAAATAAGTCCATGTGCGTATTTCATTAGTACGTGCACCATTTTTCATACGTAGTCGTGCTAGTAGGGATTGTAAAAATATACGCATTATACCTTCCACATGGCGCATACCAAATCAGTTCGACACCAAATCTTGTGTGGATGTATGTCTATTGTAGCCTAAGAGCTATGCAAATTTTAATCTCCAACAGATAATTCCACATGCATATTTCGCTAGTACGTGCGCCATTTTTCATACGTAGTCATGCTAGTAGGGATTGTAAAAATGTACGCATTATACCTTCCACATGGCGCATACCAAATCAGTTCGAGACCAAATCTTGCGTGGATGTATGTCTAGGGTGGCCTAAGAGTCGTGCGAAGTTTCATCCCCAACAGATAAGTCCACACACGTATTTCATTAGTACGTGCGCCATAGCTTTGCCATAGTCGTGCTAGTAGGGATTGTAAAAATGTATGCATTGTACCTTCCACGTGGCACATACCAAATCAGTTCGAGACCAAATCTCGTGTGGATGTATGTCTAGGGTGGCCTAAGAGTCGTGCGAAGTTTCATCCCCAACAGATAAGTCCACACATGTATTTCGTTAGTACGTGCGCCATAGCTTTGCCGCAGTGGTGCTAGTAGGGATTGTAAAAATGTACGCATTATACCTTCCATGTGGCACATACCAAATCAGTTGGAGACCAAATCTTGCATGGATGTATGTCTAGGGTGACCTAAGAGTCGTGCAAAGTTTCATCCCCAACAGAAATGTCCACATGCATATTTCGTTAGTACGTGCACCATTTTTCATACGTAGTCATGCTAGTAGGGACCAACAGATAAGTCCAGACGCGTATTTTGTTAGTACGTGCACGAATTTTCTTAGTCACGTTTTTAAAATGTCCTAAAGCACAAAACAAATTACTAATAAACAATTTTTTGTTTTACAAACACAACAAATCCCATTGAGAAGACATCGGACATCATGTATAAAATAGAATCTAATACAATGATGTGTATGAACGTGTATACAACCATCAGAGTGAAATACAAAATATGAGTCCATGAAAATTACAATGGTACGGTCACACAGTGAGCCTATACATATCGAATACAAAAATGTGTAATCAACTAGTGATACCCAATAAAAATCAATCTGATCAACTGATGATCCCAAAAAATATGATATGTAATGTGCTACTCCCTCGGGGGGGTCACTCATCATATGTAACCCTATCACGTGAGTTCAACAGAAGGATATTTTTTATTTCTAAAATTTACAGAAATAAATATACATAAGGGACTATTTAAAATAGTTTTGGAAAAAATTTACAGATTTGTATAGAAAAGGGGTACGTTTTATTAATGAAAAAATTTACAGATAAGGGATTTTAAATATAGGCCTTGAACGCACGTGATATAGAGGGTTTATACATAGTGACCCCCCTGAGGCTACTCCTCAGGATCAGCTCTCATGCCAATAGTTGCAAGTATGCTCTCGTGATCCGCCACTGCAAGGTGCCATCATGGAGTGGACGTCGCCTTGCGAGTGTAAACACGACTCAAAGTAATCTTGATCGCAACAACAAGATGAGAATACATGTATGGCTCCTGATCCGCCAAATTGTCTAGCGGATTTGAACTGACCACCACAGCCATCTGACCAGATCCAACACTATTGCCATGTGACACCATGATCCCTCAAGAAACTATCATGCAAAGTGAAGCAATGCTGCACAAAATGGGCATCATGCGATCGATCATCACTAATGTAGAAGTGATAATCTCGCACAATGACGCGTGAGTCCATGGTGCTATCAATACCATCCACATGAGCCTGTGCATGACGATAGCTAATGTGCACAAATATAGCAACCTGCAATATGGCATTGAAAAAAAATATGACTATTGAAATAATTCAATATAATGAGGCAGGGAAAAAATCAATACTCAATCACATGTCACCTGTTCAGAGAAATAATACTTCGATTGGATCTCATGCTGTGGTGCAAAGGTGTAATTCTCCGCAAAGTCCACCACTGAGACAACCACCCCTGTAGGAAATGTCCTCAAACATGCACGGAACTGACGATCCCCCCATTTCGTAGTGTGCGAGTGGCATATGTAGCGGTACAGCTTCCCTCGAAAACTATCAATGAATACAACACGTGGTGTCTCCTTCCCCACAAGCTGCAACCTCCTCGACTATGCACCACCATCTAATGTCAAGGTACTGTACGCATACTGCTGCCAATGAACCATCTGCACATCACAAGTATCTAGTGCAACTCGTGGCGCTTTAGCAAAGTCACTACACAAAGTACACTTGCCTTCCACACAATGAAGGGAGTGGAATAAAGCATCACCATCTCGTGTACACAATATGGAATGAATGAAGTCACGAGGGCTAGTAGGAACCACTCCCCTATGACCATCAAGGGAATGGAATACATCATATATCAATCCAAAAACCACATGGTAGCGACAACAGCATGTGTCACGCTCCTGAGAGCATCGCACAAACCATGGCCTGCATCGCTCAAATGACCTCTGCCCAATCCTGAACTCCGGGTGCACCTCTACAAATTGAGTGTACAACTCAGTCTGGGTACACTCCCAAAAACATGCACCATGCTGAATGTACACACCGCGTGACACCCTCTTCCGCAATGCCTTCTTGAACACCGGGGATGCTCTACAATGCTCCTCCCAAAATTGTTGTATGAAGTACCTAGTGGAATCATCCAACAATCGATTGCTGCGAGGTGCACGACCACTCGAAGCCCAAAGAGCATCAGTCTCACTATCCTCTAGACTCTGCCTCCTAATCATGCCTACTCGCAATGTGCGCGGTGCAATCTAAAGAAGATGTGAAGCGGTACGCACATGGCCTATCATATGAGGTCTACTAATGGCAACCACAATAGCACGACGTGCTGCCAAGGCATCACTGGAGTTCCTATGCTTAATAGAAGCATAGGAACGTCGAACACTGCTAAGGACCTCGCTAGTTACAACCCTATCTCTACATGCACCAAGACCAGCAAGCCTCCTACACTCTACCAAGTCAAGGTGATCAATCAGGGACGTGAGAAGAGAAGACTACGAAGCTGGCATGAGGTCACAAAAAAAAGGCTGCACAATCTTGCTAGTACGACGACGGATAGTGGACTTCGGCAAGTCACATCGTGAAGCAACACTGCTGCTGCAAGGTGGGGCAAGGGGATCAATGGGAGATGGTAGGGTGGACGGGGGAAGGGAGGAACCAAGGGGAACAGGGGGAGGGGGAGGGGGAGGGGGAGGAGGGAGGGTGGAGGGGGAAGAGGTAGAGGTGGAGGCCAAAATGTAGGGGGCTAGAGGCTAGAGGTAGGGGAGCGGATGAGGATGGGGGGACAATGGAGGTGGGGATGGGGGTGGGGGTGGAGGTGGAGGTGGAGGTGGGATGTAGAGGTAGAGGTGGAGGTGGATCGGTGGTGGCAGTGCGAGCTCTAGCTCTAGAGGCTCTCTTGCACTCACGAGCCTTCTGCTTGCGCTCCTCGTCAATGAGATTTGGGGGGGGGTTCCTACATATTTCACGTCTACTAGCTCTACGGCTTTGAGAACCCATTCTCAATGAAAGTAGGATGGAAGGTGTGACAAAGTGATGAGGAGGCAAGAATGGCTAAGAATGGGTGAAATGAATCAAAACGTGGTGTCTTATAGAGAGCCTCAACTCATCCACTAGATTTCTCTTAGATTGCTCTTCATTATTATTGGTGGAGAAGGTGCTAAGATTGAAACTAATTGGCTGGAATCCAATGTTAATTTCGAATATTTGCATCGTTTGATTTTATTCCAGTTTTGTACCTACAAATACCTCAATCGAGGTATGCTATGCCCAAGTCATATACCTCGATCGAGGTATTCAATGCCTCACGCAGGTATAAACCTCGATCAAGGTACCCTCGGTCATAGCACATACCCCTCGGTCATATACCTTGATCAAGGTATTCTATGCCTCACGCAGGTCATATACCTCGATCGAGGTATTCTATGCCTCACACATCGTGATGTGTATACATGTGGCTGATGTGGCACCATGCATGGTCATGATGTGGCAATATAGTCTCTTCCATGACATGGAAAGGTGATGTGGCATGATGAGTTGGCATTCATGAGGTGAGAGATTAACATGGAAAATTGAGGTGGAGGGATTGGTGATGTGGCAAGGTTGACGAGGTATGCCAAGGTGGCAAGGTGTGATGACATGGCTCATGATGTGGAATGATGAGGTGGCACATGTGGCAGCACGTGTGGCAATGTAAGGTGACATGGCAAGGAGTGATGTCACATCTCCTTGATGACATGGCACCACGTGGTCTAACAACGTGGCATGGTTACAAGGCGAAAATAGATGACTCAGCCTTCTGCATGGGCAGCATGCACACTCCAAAGGCTTGCCACTAGGGTCGGTGATGCTCCTAGCCTACCTCACCAAGCCTAATACCAAGCCTACCTTGTCTTGGTATTAGGCTTGGGTGGTTTTGAATGCTTGCCATTGCTTCAAGAAAGACAAAATCTCAATTTGCCACTTGCCACAAGCGATCATTCGGGAGAATCTTCTGTGTGAGAAATGGATTACTCCAGCACAAGTGGACCCAATGCAGAGGATCCTGTATATGGTTGGTGGAGTGGAAGAGATGCACATTCGGGAGCGATGCCAACAATGACAACACGATCGACAAGTAGGTGCACAGGTTCTGATGGTGCGAAACTAGGCAATACTGGTAGTGTTTCTTTGAGTCAACGAGAGATGCGTTGCTGGGAGAAGAAGAAGAAGCCCAAAAGGTTGGGCCTACAAGACAAGATAGTACAACCATCACTCTATTGGCAATGGTGGGGAATTGGGATCAAAGAGTGCCGATCGTGATGGAATGATTAGAACAAACATACTTTCTTATTTGGTTAGTGATAAAAGGAACGTACTTTCTTATTTGGGGATCGATCAAGCGGTGGTTTATGGATAAAGAGAATGTCTACTTGCACAAGTTCTCTCCCTTGGCATAGCCCAAAATGATTGTAATGTACATTGCACCAAACTAATATGCTCGGGGGGGTCACTATGTATAAACCCTCTATATCACATGCGTTCAAGGCCTATATTTAAAATCCCTTATCTGTAAATTTTTTCATTAATAAAATGTACCCCTTTTTTATACAAATCTGTAAATTTTTTCCAAAACTATTTTAAATAGTCCCTTATGTATATTTATTTCTGTAAATTTTAGGAATAAAAAATATCCTTCTGTTGAACTCACGTGATAGGGTTACATATGATGAGTGACCCCCCTGAGCTAATATGACTTCTACCAGGCTCTGTTCTCAATGTGGATTCATACAGTCCACCATCAGTGCCATGTATTAAGGCATTAACAGTCTATAGATTCCAAGGGGTGCAAGTACCCGCAACCCTTCAGTTAGCAGTTGCAACCGTACACGTTTTATATCTACGAGACCAAGTGTCTCTTGATCTTTATGTAGATTTGGTTTTTCAAATGATACAATGTCTTCATTTCCTTATCTCGCATACTCTATGTTGTGTGTGCATGAGTATGCATGTTTATCATCTTTTCATAGGGCGTGCAGCTTAGGGTGTTACATATTGGTGACCACAATTATCTCATAAGTTGCATAAATGTGGGATGAGCATTGACCTTTGTGGCACCCCATTCATGTCAGCGTTGCCAAGAAGGATGTCATGTGACATGATCATGACCTTTCAAGCTCTCGTAATCCAAAAACAACATCTTAGCACTGTGCTCGAGGACCTATTTGTGGTGAATACATGGCCCTAGCATGCTCCATTTGGTGAGATCTTACCATTTTGCGAGAGAGTTGGATCATCAAGTTTGATTTATTCATGCATGAATAGATTGTCTAACTCATCAAATTGCGATAGTAACCCGCAGGATGAATGCAAGCAAGGTCACAAGGACCTCCAGATCTGCTAATACCGACAAGAGGCTGCTCGGTCAGCCTACATGGTCTCTCTCCACCAATAGAGAATTCCGTGTGGTGCAAGATGTTAAGTAGACTTTGCAAGATGCTAGTGGTGGCATACTGAGACATGGTGGGGCATAGTTTGAGCCAGAGCACCCCGTGGGAGAACGCCCAAGTGCCCTATTCATCGCTAACCTACATCTGAGTGCAGATGTTGTGGTGCATCCCTTTACACGGGGTCAGCAAGTGTTCAGTGAGCCATCTCCACCGAAAGAGGGCCATGTCTTGTCGGTGGTTCTGCACCTCACCAGTGATTACAGAAACTGGTGGGCCAAGTGTCATCATAGGAGGGTGGCAGTTTGTTGCAAGCTTGCACACAAGCGACGACGGTCTCAGCAACACCAGTGCCCCCCTAGCCTCCACCGGTTTCCTCCTAGTTGGGTTTGAAGTAGTGTCATCAGCACCTTTGCCTCCGCCTCTCTCTTTTGGGCCGACTTTCATAGAAGTCACGATACAGTTGTAGACACTCGACCATAATAGTTGTAGCACCACCTCTAGTGAGAGCGATGTGGCTACCCAGTCGAGCTCGGCAATGACAACCAGTCTGGTGGGGACAACATTGAACAAAGTTACCAATCCTCTTCAGGTAACAAGTCTGGTGAGTACTTCTATGATGACTTCCAACATCGGATCATTGACAAGTAGCACAGCAGAGTTTGTCTCTTCCCTCTGTCAGTGGTGGGAGAGGATCTTGAGCATTTCAGTGCCACATATTAGTGTGGTCCCTACTATAGTGGAAGGAAGGATGCATTGTTGATGCAGCTGGTGTGCTCACTTCTGCTAGAACTAGCACCGTTCATCACCCCAGGTGGCCAGCCACATTGATGATGGCTCCAAGGACCTCACAGCCAGTGTCACCGCCTGCCCATTGGGAGGCATGTGGATGCTACCTGATTCACCTGTCATGGCAATGACTAGCTCAACAGGTCGACGGAGCACAACTAGAGGAGCTGCCGAGCTCGGGGGGTTCACCGCATGAAAGTTTAGTGTAGCACGTGCATTCAAAAGGAGGGGTATTTTAATTAAACTTTTAACAAGATTACAATAATAGGAGGGGTTTTTTAATTCAACTTTAGAAACAAATCATTTAGTTCATAAGTAAAGAGAGGTATTTTTATTGGGGGGGGAATTTTAGTCGAGGGGTTTTTTAAATACCCCTTGAACTCACGTGATACATATGTTTTCTTAGTGGTGCACCCCCTGAGATGTGGAGAGAGAACTAGAACTTGCAAACGTAGAACGCCATGCTCCACCAATAGTTGGCGCAGTTACAGCAGTACAAATCTTGACTCCACACCCTTGAGGAGCAAGTCGAGAATGCGGAGGAGTCTGTGGACCAGCTTTGCACTCTACATGAAGAGAGCCTCACAACACCTTTAGATCGGGGCATCAGATGGACTGGCTTGCTTCCTGTCGATAGTTCTCAAGTTTGTGGCCGTCAACATGGACCATCTATTTGATTTGTTGGTCAAGTTATAGGATAAGATCCAAAGAGTGTGGGACGTCTAGATCGTGCTATGGTTTTGGATACATGCCGGAGCATCATTCCGTAATCCCCTCGTGTGGCAGTGTGGGTGGGTTCTCTAGTGCAGGTGATGGCAATTGTGCGGAGACAACCATAACGGGTCTAACTCCCACCATCACCGACTTGTAGCAGGGTACCATAGCGAGCGGCGGCCGCATTGCAGACAAAGGCAAGGTGGTAGTGGATGAGCTCGTGGAATTGTGTGAAGAGCGCTACAATACGCTTGCGGATTTAGGAGCCCATGCACTTAGAGGGCGAAAGGCCCAAGTCGAATGCCTCAAGAAGAAAATGCACGGACTGTGCTTGTGGCTGGAGTGCTCTTCTCACTCCTTCGCACTAACCTTACCACATCAACCTCCTTGGTGTAAGGATGCTGATTGGTTTCTAGAAGTGCATTATGTGGATCGTTACATGCCATTTCCCACACTACCAGATGCACCCTCTCTCTAGCCAAAGGAATTCGAATGCCCGGCATTGCTTCAAGAACAATAGGATCTCAATTTGCCACTAGGAGGAATCATTTGGGAGCAACTTTCGTGCCGTTTGGTAAACCGAAATGTATTGGTCATCTAGTATAATGTAGTGACTTATAATGCTAGACTGATTTGCATTGTCACCATTTTGGGGATAGTTATTTCCATTGAGGGTAGGTTTGGGTATCCCCAATTACTAGGTATCTCTTCCACCAATACTTGATTCAAGGAAGTAGTTCGTGGTGGTGGTGGGTTAGGTCCCAGTACTGGCGGGGGTAATGGAATATTTTGAACCCTAAATTTCCCTTGATTGAGTGATGTGGCTCCTTGATGTACTGCTGATTGTGCCTCATTGGATGGATTGGGCAGTAGATGCGGCCTTTGTTTACACATGGGTTGATTAATCACCCTAGGATAATGATATTGGGATGCATCATGATTTCCCCAACAAACATAATGGGCATAATAGAGTGTTGGACTTGCCCTAAGATGAGGGCACTTCTTAGTGGGATGATTTCCATTGCATACCCCACACCATATGTTATCTCTTTTTGGAAACGGGGGTTTCTAGGAGCATCTTTTGGTGCTTCTATCTTCCACTATTGGCTCAACTTGTTTAGTAGATTTCTGTCCAACTCTTCCATGTTTAGCACCTTGTGAATCATGCTTGCATCCCTAGCTACTTCTAAGGTTGAAGCCTTTATTGTTTGGGACATATCACAGGAACCTAATTAGGATTTATCCTTTTGGGGCTTCTCCCTCATGTCATCCCTTAAGCGTATCGTCATCTTGTTGCATAGCTCAAACGATGTGGGATTCATAACAAACACATGATCGTGTAGCTTAGCATCTTGTAGCCCTATGAGGAAGCATGTTAGAAGCTGCACGTCTCTCATCCTTTCCTAGGGTTCACATCATGAGTTCAGATGTTTAATCCTGGCCATATAGTCTCTTAAGGACTCAGTGTCCTTCTTCTGCACCTCATAATGCTAGTTAATTGGGGGAGCCACTAGAGGCAAATCCCACAATAAAATATTTACACAGTGTCCCAATTTATTTTCTCCTCAAGGTTTAAGGCTCTAAAGAATTGTCCAGCCTTGCCATCAAGACTCAAGCTAAAAGCATTGACCTTATCTAGATCCCTGATATCACCAAAGGTCTCACAGATTTGTTCAAGTCTCGCAACATGGGAAACTCAGGTGCTTCTCCTATAAACTTGGTGATTAGCTTGGAGATTATGACATTCTTGCTCCTTGAGGGGTTGGTATCCCTGACTAAAAACCATTGATGGTCAAGCAGCAATCCCCCTTCCTTGCACTAGGATTCTCATAGCTTTGTTTGTAAGGACCGTTTGTGATACACGAGGAGGTTGTGGAATGGTGGGACCTGTCCCATACATTGGTGGCACAACAAGTAAAAGGGACCATAAGCAAGTTTTCAGACACGTTTTTTGAATTAAAATAAAAAGTGACAGGCGCATCTATTAGTGTGGTCCCACTTGTAAGCCTAGATTTCACTTCATAGTAGCTGACTCGCTACCACCATTCATCCCACCCCACCTTAGTTGCCCCTAGATCCTCCACCTCTTGCCATCCCCTTCCCCTCCTCTTGTCTCATCCCTACTGATCTGCCTATCCACCCTTCCATCCCTCCCTTCCTTGCCTCTTGGAGTGCATACTCTTTCAATAATGCAATGGGACTTGAATGTGGGCAAGGACACAAACAATCCTTTTTCCAACTCCAACCAAAATCACAAAAGTCTAGGATCATCACACAGGCTTACACACATAGGATGGTCTTGCTTACCACTCCCACGCCCCCCCCTTCTCCTTGGGATTCAAACGAGGAGGAGTAACCATAGGTCCTTTTAGCTTAGATTTTAGTGTGGCACACACCCTTTAGCAGTTTCTCAAGCATGAGCAATGATATGGAATCCCTCTAGTTTACATATTAGGATCACTTGTAGGCCCTCTCTCCACATAAGTAGTTATATGGGAATGATTGACTCCTTCCTTATTCAAGTGATTTTTGGGAGTGCATGAGGAGTGCATTCATCCCTCACAATTGGGCTTAGATTTTTGACATTGAATTGCTCCAACAATTGCTCAATTTGAGAAAGATGAGATAATTGGTAGTGGTGCCCAACCACCCATCTAGACATTGCACACGAGATCTTGGCTAAATTTTTGAGCCTACAATTACAAGGGATGCCTTTTCTCTTTCCTGCTTCGTCCCCCCAAAATCCACACTTGCATTGCGAACTGGTAAAACATCATCTACACCTTGCATGTCATTTGGAAGTGAGGGTCGATGATGGAATCTTAGATGACCACTAAGCGGTAGGTGCATTTCTACAAGGCTTTCCCTATAAGTGTCTTCTACATATTCATAGGAACATTCAACATTCATTGGTTGTATAGACCCCCACCTAGTTGCTAGACCCATTTCAGAAACTCCCTAGGTAGTGAGCCAAGCTCTCTAAAAATAGGCTAACTGCTAATAAGCAATTTTCTTTCATTGTATTTCTTCCATGATCAACACCACATGGATGACTAATTTGTATGGTTGGTTTTTTTCTCATGCATTTATAGAAAATTCTTTCCTTTAGGGAAGAAAATTTTCCAAGCTGTGCTAGCTCAATGCCATTCAAGGGCCTTTTTACAGGTTACAAACCTGATAGTTGGACCTTATTATTATCCAAATGTCTAGACATGCTAAGTCTCTTTGATGCTATCTAGAAACCCACACCAACTCTGTGTCTACCTTACCTCTAGCTACCTAACACAAGGTGTTCGCCTCCATGTTCATCTTCTCCATTGGCTTTAGTGTGGTAGGCTACTCCTACACCTTGGGCTTTTTCCTCATGTAATTCTCTTGAAATATTAAGAAAAACCATGAATTGCACATACATATTTTCCATCTTGCAAGAACTTTGCATTTTGTAGGCTGGTTGGGTTGAGGTTTATCCTTGCACCTACTTAACCTTTTAGGTTTCGTAGAGCTCAGTGCGAATTGGCTATGAAACTTCAGTGATTCCATTGTGCAAGCCATTTAGAGTAACTCACGTTTGAAGTCTTCGAGAAGTTCTCCATGCATTTTGGAATGGTGAAACTTTTGTCGATGAAAATTACAAAGTCTATATTATAATTTTCAAACTCTATGTTATGAGCTTCACCTGAATGCTTCCACTAACTAATCCTTGCAGTATGTATGGAAATTTTCAGCTAAAACCAAAGTGAAGGACAAAATAATGGTAGTGTTCTTCCTGGATATATAAAAGCACTTCCAATCAATCCTTTTGCACTATAGAAATATGGCTAAATAGAACTACTCGAGACCTTCGATGTCGATACGCTAATTTTCTGCCGCTTGTTTTAGATAGCAAGGGGGAGCTATTATCAAAAACCCCGTATAAGCAACATCTTCCCAAACAGCCTGATAGTGTTTACTGTTTGTGATTCCTAGCTTGTGTGGAATGTACATGAACCAGATACATTACAATAGAACATTGACGAAACTGTCCATCGGACCTTGAAAGCTCGGGTTGGGACAAGGGTGTTTCATCAACGTGAGCTTAAACTGTATTGTGGAAACCCGCGTCACGCACGAAGCAGAGAGGACTCTCTAATCGTTTGAAGCGCAGGCTTCCAGTCCTTGCACATAGGAGCCATCAACTTTACGTATGCCTTCTGCAGGTCTGGAGTATCGCAGAGTCGGTTGATGTTCGAATTTCCTCGGCTTGAAGCAGATGCTGTCTCCCCGCTGTAATAGATTGCGCTCATGCCGGCCGTGCTGGGCACCACTCTATTTCCCGCCCTCCTGAACGGTTTCCTGCGCAGAGGCGTTCTTGCTGCTGCGGCATAGCGCCCAAAGGAGGGCAACCGGATGGTCTGAAACGTCTGCGAGGGAAGGAGGAAGTAAACGTGGCCAAGCTGGAGGTGATCCTGGACGTGGAGAGGGGACATGGGGGTGCCGATGCGGAAGGAAGAGGAGTTACAGAGGACGTGACTGGGGTGGTCGATGAGAACTTCGAGGGCCTTGATGGGGTGGGTGTAATGGAGGATGCGGCCATCGACGAGCAAGATGGTGGCAGCGTGAGTGGGAAGGGAGCTGGAGGAGGGGGGAAGGGGGGGCGAGCAACAGAGGGAAGAACCCATGAGAGTCGAAATATACGAAGAGTTGATATGAGGCACGTTAAGACGAAGAGACGCTATGTAGTAAATATACGAAGAGTTAGGGGCGGCTGGTCGGGGCTTCGCCACTTGGCATATCGTCCGCCTGCCAACTCATTAGACCCGACAAGCACTTCCCTCCACCCACGTGTGTCCAACCGCCGTTTACACCCCAAACAGATCTGACCCCCCATGTCAAACAAGTCCACACTTGACTCATTTCAAAACCCTATCAAGAGTGAAATGTGTGATTACGCTGATTGCAACCCCAGCCCATGTCACCCACTTCAAGCCGAATCTACCAATCATTGAAAAGTATCATGCTTGGTGTGTGGGATGTGCATACACACCCAAGCATGGACATGTTTCATTCTCGGGGTAGCATTGAATGCTCCCCCACCCACTTTCCATTCTGAGTTGGGTCGAGGAGCTCCCTTGGAGGTATTAATTGCCGGCAGGTTTGCAAGCCACTTGCAAGGAAGAAGTTGAAATTGCAACAATAATGCAAGGGTGGTAGCATGAGCGGCCGAGGTGAAGACGAATCTTCTCTCACTTTCCCTCATACAGCACTATGTAACCAACGAACATGCGTCATTATGCATGTGATCTTGCACCTTTAGCCCACAAGCTAGGCACCATTTGGACAGGCAGTGGCGATGTGTAACCGGCCTAAGTATGAGTGTGCATGACCTACCTTTGACAGGTCCTGCAAACTCTTATCACGGCCACTACACTGCCAATATCAACCAAACGTGGACCATGTTGACAGCTTCACTTCTACATTTGAGAAAAGCCTATGGAATTTTATCTTCGCTATATTTTTGCGAGATATTCATTACTCTCCCCTTTACAGTTTTTAGGTTCAACTTCCACACCTGTGTCGATCTTGAAGTAGGAGATTGTCCACTTCAACGGGCTTAATCTCTACTTCAATTGTACATGTGACGATTTCTCTTTCCATACTGTGCAAAAGATGTAAAGTTGATTGTTACATAGATTCCAAATGATGCAAAAGCTTGGATGGTCCAAAAAGTTATGCAAGCTTTTTTGGTGATCTTCCTATTCGTGAAGTTGAGTTGGCCCATCAAGGTCGTTGGTCGGATGAGATTAAATTAATTGAGCCATCCGATCACGCAACCTTAAAACTCAAAATTGTCAATTAGAACCAATATAACCACTCGAAACAGAAACATGGCCACAAATGCATGAAACCTACCAGAACCAGTAGAAACGCCATCACCAGCTCGACCAACAACAACTCCATCTACTACAATATCCTCCAAAGCAGAAACAAAATGGCCACCTCCATCATCAACTTCTCCGTGACCTACACCAATTTCCTAAATAGTTAGAAAACACACCATCAACATTTCTAACACCTATTTCATTAATTTTGGACTTTTTGTGTTGTTTTTGGACGAAGCCCAAAAATCCTTCCCAAATGAAAACTTTACTTTGTGAAAATATCCTTCCCAAATCAAAATTTTACTTTCTGAAAATATTCTTCCCAAATCAAAAGTTCACTTTGTGGCACTATCATATTCACATAAAAATATTGTTTTTTCAATCTATACTTTGGCACCAACATGCAAGAATTTAAAATAATCCTATATTAGAAATTCTAGCTATATCTAAGTTATTTGTTAATTTAATTATTTTTAATATTTTTCCTTGACGTTTTTCCTTCCCAAATCAAAAGTTCACTTTGTGGCACTATCATATTCACATAAAAATATTGTTTTTTCAATCTATACTTTTGCACCAACATGTAAGAATTTGAAATAATCCTATATTAAAAATTCTAGCTATATCTAAGTTATTTGTTAATTTAATTATTTTTAATATTTTTCCTTGACGTTTTTCGTTGACGTGATAAATTTATAAATCCATGAAAGGAGACTTAAATATTTCATGAAAATAACATTGTCACTCGCAATATGCACAAAATTTTAAAACTTTTAATAAATAGAAAAAAGACATGATGCCATAAGACCCAAGTTTTGTATTGAACCAAAGAGGTATAATAGCAATTATAGCTATTATTATATGATTACACTGAGAGACGTTGCTCTCAGCTAGAGTCTTTATATCCAAAATGATATAGATTGAACATATGTTTACAATTTAAATTGTTGCTCTTAAAGAGCCTCAATTCGTGCCATCTGCATAATTTGACTCCCCATTGTCTTATTGCTCAATGTCATGACAGTCCCTTGCCAGGTGCCATCTGCATAATTCGACTCCCACTTGTCTTGCCAAGCCTTGCCCCTTGGGTGCATTGACTCCCCATTGTCTTATTGCTCAATGCGATAGTCCCTTGCCAGGTGCCATCTGCATTAACTCCCTATTGTCTTGCCAAGCCTTGACCCTTGGGTGACATCCATTGCAAAATACAGGTGCCATCTGCATTAACTCCCACAAGTTATCTTGCCAAGCCTTGCCCCTTGGGTGCATTGACTCCCCATTGTCTTATTGCTCAATGTGATAGTCCCTTGCCAGGTGCCATCTGCATTAACTCCCTATTGTCTTGGCAAGCCTTGACCCTTGGGTGACATCAAGTGCATATTTTGACTCTCATTTGACATAGGAGGTGATGACTCTGATTATAATTGTCTTGGATTGGCTCCTTGCCTAGTACCCAAATAAAATCCTTCAATGGACTTCAATACGAAGCTTTAACCATGGACATTCTTCATTTGCGCTGTCTCCTTCTACTTCCTCCATGGCGAGCATCCTTAAAAATTCGTGTATATGCAAAATAGTTTGCTGTGGTATTTTTATTTTTCCTTCTACCTCATATCCCATGTGCTTCTTTGATTTCTTTGCCCTTGAATGCCAAGACACTATGATTGTCTCCGTCAAAACTTGAGAGACCGCTTCATCATTTGGGACCCACTCCTTCATTAAAAAATTAGTATACAATGTGTTGTTATCCATATGCTCCTTCCTGCCCTTTGGCTCATACCATACCACTGTAAATGTTGTAGCTCTCCCTTGGTCATCTCTTTGCACATCAACTACTTTTGCAACCCAAAACTTCACATTCTCATATTCATCATCCAATGGCCAAACCACAACAAAACAATCGACCTCTATATCTACTTGTGGCATAAACTCTCTCTTCTTCGGTCCACAATATGGACGTGGGAGTAATGATACAAATTCATTTTCAAAGACTGGAGCTGGGCGCAAATCGTTATGAACATTTGGCCAAAACATATTGCATTCTTCCTTGACATCCTTTGAGCCTCGCATTCTCTCAAGGTCCCTTATTAAATTTCGTGTCTTGTTAATTACAGTGGTAGTGTGTTCTCTCCAAGTAGGCTTCGAATCAGGATATCTTTGGAGCATTTCCTCTTTGTATGTAATAAATGCTTTTAATCCTTCTATTTCACAATTAGACCTCTCATTAAATTCTTGTATAGGAGCCCATGTTGGATACCTTTCCTTGCTGGGAATTGAAGTTAAGAGACTGTAAGGTTCTTCTGGTTCCCATTTTGTATCATGAGAATACTATTGCCATTGCATTACGGGTTTTTCATCTTTAAAAAAAAAACGAAAGTAGTGTGGATTGGTATGACCTGTCAATGCATCACCACCCGTTTGTATGAAAGGTAGAATGAAGCTCTTCCAATCATACATTCTTTCGAGCCTATCACATACTCTACTTTCCTTACGACTAGCAACTTGCCTGCCACATCTTCTTACCAAGTCATCTATTCTCTCCACATCCTTGCATTTAAGCTCCCTTGAGACTATGCTAAAACCTGATCGATATCCTCATGTGTATGCCCAACATACAAAAATCCACATTCGACCTCATTGAATATTCGATGAGCAACTAGCATGGAGCAGAATGCAAACATGAGTACATTCTTATTTTCTCGCTAGCAATTATCAGCTTGTATTCTCAAAGTCAGTGGTAGGCGACCTTTTTCTGCATGTACATTGCGAATTGCCTTCATAATAGATGTTACAACTTGATTGCTATCATGTAGATGCAAGGAATCAATACATATATCTGCAAAGAACTTAATTCCATGCACTAAGACTCCACATAGATGTGTCTTTAGAAAGTGCTTTCCTTGTAATTTAGGTGGAGTGGCAACAAAACGAGGCAATGTTGTTGTATTCTGATCCATGCCATCTACAATAAGGCACATGTAGTCATCGGGATGCGAAATAGCTTGCTCCTTCCAAAATGCATATTTTTGTCTGGAATGTCGAATAAGGTCATGATGAGATGTTTGATTTTTTTGGTATAATTCCCTTTGATTTGGACATGTTGCACTCTCAATCGCTCGCTTTAAATCATCACAGACATTGCACTTTGACATTTTTTTCCTCCTTGGAATTTTAACATATCCAAAGTTCTTCTTCCGAAGAGTATACAAAGTATGAGAAGAAGCTATGGCATCCCCTCTTTGCCTTTGCTTTTCTGCAATAGAGTCAAATACTTCGAGCTTTGTCAAGCCCATTGGAAGGTGCATTTCAGTGATCGCGTCACCGTTAGGGAGTTTGGTAGATATATGGGGTTGAGGTAAAGCATTTTCATGTATGAAGTCTTGCAAAATTGTTGCTGCCGTGACAGTTGAGATTCTTGATTTGGACCTTCCTCTATTACCGTGAATGCTAAATTTGTTGCCGCCGTTTGCCTTGGTGACTAAATCCCAATATGTACCATGGGATAATCCAGTAATATTGCGATATGCCTTATTGCAAATCCTTTTTCCATTTACGAGAGGTTTTACCTTTTGTCTTGAACCTCTCTTGAACTTAGCCTTTTATTGCCATTCTGAAGAAAGCAAGAGAGACTTGTGAGAAGGTATTCATTTCTTTCGCTTCCTCTTCTTTGCCACACGTGTCCTCTACATTCCCTGATGTCTGCAAGATCAATGAAGCGCATACATCTTCGCTTGCAACATAGATATCCCAATGCATTTAACATGTTCTCCTCCTTCATTACTCTCTTCCTCTTTGGTTGCTTTTGTCAATCTGCCTGGATTCGCTTTCTCTTCATGCATATGTATGACCGTTTTCGTTCCTCGTGCATGTTGTTATCTGTATTTATGCACTTCTTCTCCTCACATTTGTTTGTAACTAAGCATCCATGATTGGTCGTTGCATCCTTGTCCATATCACAATCAAAGTTAAATATTGAATAATCCTCTGTTGATCTCATCCTCGTTTTTAACGTACTCTTAGGACCATTCAATGAATTCAATATTCTACGAGAGTATTGAGAACCTTGAAACTCTTCCACTCTTGAGAGAACATCACTCATTGGGACATCTTGCATGGCTTTCACAAATCCACAAGCTTGATTGACACCAGGTTTGTTAATATGCATGAACTCATCCACACTTGACAAGACATCGCTATTGAAACCTTTGCCCTTCTCACTGTGCAAGAATTCATCCACCCCAGATAAGGCTTCGCTTCTAAAATCATTTTGTTTCTCGAAACCAATGAACTCATCCACTCCAGATAAGATGTCACTTCTATAATTGAGTATATTGAAATCATACACATTTGAAGTGATAGAGCCTGGCACATGGGCATGCTTTTTAGGTCCTTTGATATTGTAGTATACGTTGTCTTTATCATTGAAAACCACGTGCCTCTTTCTCATGTTTAAAAATTGCATGCTCCATCTCATATTCTTGCCTACCTCATAGTAGGGATCACATAAGGATGTTATGTTATCAACCATACCATCATCAGTGACTTTTAGAATCCTCATCTGTGCAAATGACCATTGCTCGACTTATTCAAATCCCAATACTTCACCTTCTGCTACAGTCTTATTTGCAAATGATCTCATTTGTAAAATGTCCCCTATAGTAAAATCCAAGGTGGTGCACTTTGTATTCTTGATAATGTCTGTTGCATAAGTCTCATCTTTGTCCCATGCTATAAATGATTTGTTGGATGTATTGTAGGGCATAACATCTCCAAGTGTTTCCATATCTCCACATTTATACTTTAGCTCAACATGTGCGCTAAGAATCTTTGATACAGTAACTGCCACCTTATCTTCGCCAAGTCTTCGAAAGTGGCAAACTGAATTGGGATCACTATCATGGATTGTAGCAAATGCAACTACTCTTTTGCTACATAAAATCACATCCATCCTTGGAACAAAATCTATAGCCATCTCCTTTGTGAGAGTCCTTCGCAAGCAAGCTGCAGTAGCAACAATTACATAAATATTAGTCTCTTTTTAATAATCTACTTATTTATTATAAATTTTAATTAGTACTTAATTTATTAGTGGGAGAAGTTATCCGATCAAGTACTCATCAGATGGACATGCCAAGTTATCCTTTGCATGGTCGATCGAGCATTAAATACTATTTTTGCTCTAGTGTCATGCACATCCGTAAAAAAACATGAGCCTACTAGGTATGTTATCCAATCAAGCACTAATGGGATGCGTGTGCCACTTTGCATGTAAGTCAATTCCACCTAGTTGAGGGTGTGTGCAAAGTATTGTGCCCCTCGGATATCCTTTGCATTGTCGATCAAGCATAAAACACCGTTTTTGCCTTAATGTCATGCACAACCATGAAAAAACACGGTCCTAAGTGTGTTAATTAAACAAGTACTTATTGGATGGGGGCTCCACTTTTCACGCAAGTCCGTTTCAACTAGGTTGAGATGCATGCAAAGTATTGTCACCATCGGATATGCTTTGCATGGTCGATCACGCATTATACACCATTTTTTCCCTAGTGATATGCACATCCGCAAAAAAACACGCCCTTAGGTGTGTTATCTGACCAAGTACTTATCGGATGGGTGTGCCTCTTTGAGAACATTTCAATACCACCTAGGTTGAGGTGTACAAAAAGTGTTGTGCCCATCGGATATGCTTTGCATGGTCGATCGAGCATTAAATACTATTTTTGCTCTAGTGTCATGCACATCCATTAAAAAAACACGCTGCTAGGTGTGTTATCCGATCAAGTACTTATGCGATGGGAATGCCACTTTGCATGCAAGTCAATTCCACCTAGCTAAAGTTGTGTGCAAAGTATTGTGCCCATCGGATATGCTTTGCATTGTTGATCAAGCATAAAATACCGTTTTTGCCATAGTGTCATGCACAACCATATAAAAACACGGTCCTAAGTGTGTTAACTAATCAAACAAGTACTTATCGGATGGGGGCTCCACTTTGCACGCAAGTCTGTTTCAACTAGGTTGAGATGCGTGCAAAGTATTGTCACCATCGGATATGCTATGCATGGTCGATTACGCATTATATAATGTTTTTCCCGTAGTGATATGCACATCCGCAAAAAAACATGCCCTTAGGTATGTTATCTGACCAAGTATGGGTGTGTCTCTTTGAGAACATTTCAATACCACCTAGGTTAAGGTGTAGGAAAAGTATTGTGCCCATCGGATATGCTTTGCATTGTCGTTCAAGCATAAAACACTGTTTTTGCCTTTGTGTCATGCACAACCATATAAAAACACGGCCGTAGGTGTGTTATTCAAATAAGTACTTATCAGATGGGGGCTCCACTTTGCACGCAAGTCCGTTTTAACTACATTGAGGTGTGTGCAAAGTATTGTCACCATCGGATATGCTTTGCATGGTCGATCATGCATTATACACCGTTTTTTCCCTAGTGGTATGCACATCCGCAAAAAAACACGCCCTTAGGTATGTTATCTGACCAAGTACTTATCGGATGGGTGTGCCTCTTTGAGAACATTTCAATACCACCTAGGTTGAGGTATAGGAAAAGTATTGTGCCCATCGGATATGCTTTGCATGGTCGATCGAGCATTAAATACCATTTTTGCCTTAGTGTCATGCACATCCGTAAAAAAACACGCTGCTAGGTGTGTTATCCGATCAAGCACTTATGCAATGGGAATGCCACTTTGCATGTAAGTCAATTCCACCTAGTTGAAGGTGTGTGCAAAGTATCCTGCCCATCGAGTATGCTTTGCATTGTCAATCAAGCATAAAATACCGTTTTTGCCTTAGTTACATGCACAACCATGAAAAAACACGGTCCTAACTGTGTTAATTAAACAAGTACTTATCGGATGGGGGCTACACTTTGCACACAAGTCCGTTTCAACTAGGTTGAGGTGTGCACAAAGTATTGTCACCATCGGATATGCTTTGCATGGTCGAGATCACGCATTGTACACCATTTTTTCCCTAGTGATATGGACATCTGCAAAAAAACACGCCCTTAGGTCTGTTATCTGACCAAGTACTTATCAGATGGGTGTGCCTCATTGAGAACATTTCAATACCACCTAGGTTGAGGTGTAAGAAAGTGTTGTGCCCATCGGATATCCTTTGCATGGTCGATCGAGCATTAAATACTATTTTTGCTCTAGTGTCATGCACATTCGTAAAAAAACACGCTGCTAGGTATGTTACCCGATCAAGCACTTATGGGATGGGCAATCCACTCTGCATGTAAGTCAATTCCACCTAGTTGAAGGTGTGTGCAAAGTATTGTGCACATCGGATATGCTTTGCATTGTTGATCAAGCATAAAACACCGTTTTTACCTTAGTGTCATGCACAACCATAAAAAAACACGGTCCTAGGTGTGTTATTCAAACAAGTACTTATCGGCTGGGGGCTCCACTTTGCACGCAAGTCCGTTTCAACTATGTTGAGGTGTGTGCAAAGTATTGTCACCATCGGATATGATTTGCATGGTCGATCACGCATTACACACCGTTTTTTCCCTAGTGGTATGCACATCCGCAAAAAAACATGCCCTTAGGCATGTTATCTGACCAAGTACTTATCGGATGGGTGTGCCTCTTTGAGAACATTTCAATAGCACCTAGGTTGGGGCATACGAAAAGTTTTGTTCCCATCGGATATCCTTTGCATGGTCGATGGAGCATTAAATACTATTTTTGCTCTACTGTCACACACATCCATAAAAAAACACACTGCTAGGTATGTTATCCGATCAAGCACTTATGGGATGGGCGTGCCACTTTTCATGTAAGTCCATTCCACCTAGTTGAAAGTGTGTGCAAAGTATTGTGCCCATCGGATATCCTTTGCATTGTCGATCAAGCATAAAACACCGTTTTTGCCTTGGTGTCATGCACAACCATGAAAATACACGGTCCTAGGTGTGTTATTCAAACTAGTACTTATCGGTTGGGGGCTCCACTTTGCACGCAAGTCCGTTTCAACTATGTTGAGGTGTGTGCAAAGTATTGTCACCATCGGATATGCTTTGCATGGTCGATCACGCATTGTACACCTTTTTTCCCCTAGTGATATGCACATCCGCAAAAAAACACGCCCTTAGGTCTGTTATCTGACCAAGTACTTATCGGATGGGTGTGCCTCTTTGAGAACATTTCAATACCCCCTAGGTTGAGGTGTACAAAAAGTGTTGTGCCCATCGGATATCCTTTGCATGGTCGATTGAGCATTAAATACTATTTTTGCTCTAGTGTCATGCACATCTGTAAAAAAACATGCTGCTAGGTATGTTATCCGATCAAGCACTTATGGGATGGGCGTGCCACTTTGCATGTAAGTCGATTCTACCTAGTTGAAGGTGTGTGCAAAGTATTGTGCCCATCGGATATGCTTTGCATTGTCGATCAAGCATAAAACACCGTTTTTGCCTTAGTGTCATGCACAACCATGAAAAAACAAGGTCCTAGGTGTGTTATTCAAACAAGTACTTATCGGATGGGGCTCCAGTTTGCACGCAAGTCCGTTTCAACTAGTTGAGATGTGTGCAAAGTATTGTCGCCATCAGATATGATTTGCATGGTTGGTCATGCATTATACACCATTTTTTCCCTAACGATATGTACATCCGCAAAAAAACAAGCCATTAGGTGTGTTATCTGACCAAGTACTTATCGGATGGGTGTGCCTCATTGAGAACATTTCAATACCACCTAGGTTGAGGTGTACGAAAAGTGTTGTGCCCATCGGGTATCCTTTGTATGGTCGATCGAGCATTAAATACTATTTTTGCTCTAGTGTCATGCACATCCGTAAAAAAACACGCTGCTAGGTATGTTATCCGATCAAGCACTTATGGGATGGGCGTGCCACTTTGCATGTAACTCAATTCCACCTATTTGAAGGTGTGTGAAAAGTATTGTGCCCATCGGATATGCTTTGCATTGTCGATCAAGCATAAAACACCGTTTTTGCCTTAGTGTCATGCACAACCATGAAAAAACACGGTCCTAAGTGTGTTATTCAAACAAGTACTTATTGGATGGGGGCTCCACTTTGCACGCAAGTCCTTTTCAACTACGTTGAGGTGCGTGCAAAGTATTGTCACCATCGGATATGATTTACATGGTCGATCACGCATTATACACCGTTTTTGGCCTTGGTGTCATGTACAACCGTCAAAAAACGCGGCCGTAGGTGTGTTATTCAAATAAGTACTTATCGGATGGGGGCTCCACTTTGCACGCAAGTTCGTTTTAACTACGTTGAGGTGTGTGCAAAGTATTGCCACCATCGGATATGCTTTGCATGGTCGATCACGCATTATAGACCATTTTTTCCTAGTGATATGGACATCCACAAAAAAACATGCCATTAGGTGTGTTATCTGACCAAGTACTTATTGGATGGGTGTGCCTCTTTGATAACATTTCAATACCACCTGGGTTGAGGTGTATGAAAAGTGTTGTGCCCATCGGATATCCTTTGCATGGTCGATCGAGCATTAAATACTATTTTTGCTCTAGTGTCATGCACATCCGTAAAAAACCACGCTGCTAGGTATGTTATCTGATCAAGCACTTATGGGATGGGCATGCCACTTTGCATGTAAGTCGATTCCACCTAGTTGAAGGTGTGTGCAAAGTATTGTGCCCATCGGATATGCTTTGCATTGTCGAACAAGCATTAAACACTGTATTGGCCTTAGTGTCATGCACAATCGTCAAAAAATGCGGTCCTAGATGTGTTATTCGACTAAGTACTTATGGGATGGGCACGCCACTTTGCATGTAAGTCAATAATACCTAGGTTGAGATGTGTGCAAAGTAGTGTGATGATCGCATATGCATTGCATTGTCGATTAAGCATAAATCAACGTTTTTGCCTCTGTCATGGACAACAACCAATAAAAAACATGGTCCTAGGTGTGATATTCTTAAAAGTACTTATTGAATGGGCGTTCCACTTTGCATGGAATACCATACCACTTCTTTTGAGGCACATGCAAAGTATTGTGCCCATCGGATATGCTTTACATGGTAGATTGAGTATTAAATACCGTTTTTCGCCTTGGTGTCATGTACAACGGTCAAAAAACACGATTGTAGGTGCATTTTTCAAACAAGTACTTATCGGATGGGGATGCCACTTTGCAAACAAGTCAATACTGCCTAGGTTGAGGAACGTGTATAGTCTTGTGTCCATTGGATATGATTTGCATAGTCGATCTCACATGATACACCATTTTGTTCCTAGTGTTATGCACAATCGTCATAAAATACGTTTGGAGGTGTGTTATCCAAACAAGTACTTATGAGATGGGTGCACCACTTTGTATGCAAGTCAATAAGACCTAGGTTGAGGCGTGTACAAAGTTTTGAGCCCATCGGAGAAATGTAGATGCGATAATATTAGAAAATTCTCGGTATGTGTATATGTGTGTGTGTGTGGCAAACAATTTTGATACAAAGTAAACACTTAGTGCACAAATTATGCACTTCATACCTTGAGTAAATAAGCTTGTTGATGAGGATAAATATGCCCTTGAATAAAAGCACAGTTGTCGTATGACCACAATAGGATCGCTTTGACACTTGTGATTTTGCCCACATGTAAGTTTGCAAATAGTATAAAAAATCAAATAATAATATATTAATAGTTTGCAAATGTGTATAGCAAGTGAGTAATGGGAAGTGGAAGTGGGAGTGAGGAGGGAGGAGTGGAATGGGAGAGGGAAGTAATAAGGGTGTATGATAATAAGTATAAAAAATAGTATAATAATATATTAATAGTTTTCAAATGGCAAGTGAGTAATGGGAAGTGGAAGTGAGAGTGGGGCTCGGGGGGGTCACTCATCATGTGTAACCCTATCACGTGAGTTCAACAGAAGGATATTTTTTATTCCTAAAATTTACAGAAATAAATATACATAAGGGACTATTTTAAATAGTTTTGGAAAAAATTTACAGATTTGTATTGAAAAGGGGTACATTTTATTAATGAAAAAATTTACAGATAAGGGATTTTAAATATAGGCCTTGAACGCACGTGATATAGAGGGTTTATACATAGTGACCCCCCCGAGGAGTGGGGAGGGAAGAATGGAATGGGAGAGGGGAAGGTAATAGGGAAGTAGGATAATAAGGGAGTGAAATGAGTGAGGGAGTTAATAGGGGATGAAAAAGAGGAGGGTGAGATGGGAAAATATGGGATTTTGGGAAATGGGAGGAGTATGGGACATGGTGGAAATGTGGGATGGGAGTGGTGGCAATGGGGAGGAAGAAGAAATGGATGGATGGGGGGAGGGCTAATGGAAGATTGGGATGAGGGATGGGGGTCCAATGGGAGAGGGGGAGTAATGGGAGCCAATGGGAGAGGGGATAAATGAAAAGCCAATAGGAGAGAGGGGAGGAATGGAAAGACAATAGGAGAGGAGGAAAACCTAATTTTTCTTATATATAGTCTTCCTTCTTCATTCATTCTCCCCTCATTTCATTCATTGAAGCAAGAAAGCAAGGACGATCAAGAGAGCAAGGAAGGAAGAGCAAGAAAGCAAGAAAGAGCAAACTTACAAACTTTTTCCAGGTACTTGCAAATTTTTTTGATTAATTCTTTTTCTAGATTTTTTTTTAAAATTTGAAGAGAGAGGAACTAGAGAGAGAAAGGTTCAGGGGAGGAGAAGAAGAGGATGGAGGGGCTGGAGGGAAGGGAGGAGGAAGGGAGGAAGAGGGTGGGGCTGAGTAGAGGGAGGAAAGGAGGAGGGAAGGGGGGGGGGGGGGGAGGGGGGGACTGGGTCTCCCATGGAAGGGGGAAGGGGGGAGGGGAAGGGGGGCTAGCGGCGGGGAGGGGGGGAAGGGGGGGGAGAGGGAAGGGGGTGGGAGGGGCTGGCGGCCGCCGGGGGGAGGGGGGAGGAGGGGTGGGGGCTGGGGGAAGGGCAAAGAGGGGGGGCGGGGGGGGCTGGTGGCCGTGGTCGCCAGCTCGGGGGTGGGTGGGGGGGAAGGGGGTGGGAGGGGTAAAGGGGGTGGAGGGCTGAGAGGGGGGGCGGGGGGCTGGCAGCTACGGCCGCTAGCTTGGGGACAGGGAGCGGGGTGGGTGGGGGGAAGGGGGTGGGAGGGGCTGAGGGGGGGGGCTGGCGGCCACGGCCGCCAGCCCGGGGGAAGGGGGGGTGGGGAAGAGGGGAGGGAGAGCTGAGAGGGGGGGTGCTGGGGGGCCGCGAAGGGGGGGTGGGGAAGAGGGGGGGGGAGGGCTGAGAGGGGGGGGCTGGCGGCCGCAACCGCCAGCCCAGGGGAAGGGGGGAGGGGGGGAGAGGGGGCGGGGAAGGGGGGTGGCGAGGGTGAAGGGGGGGAGGGGGGTGCGAGGGGGGGTGCGAGAGGGGGGGGGTTGGGGGCCAGGAAGGGGGGGTGGGGAAGAGGGGTGCGAGAGGGGGGGGCTTGTGGCCGCGGCCGCCAGCCCGGGGGCCACAAAGGGGGGTGGGGAAGAGGGGTGCGAGAGGGGGCGGCCGCCAGCTCGGGGGCGGCGAAGGGGGGTGGGGAAGAGGGGGGGCTGGGCGACCACGAAGGGGAGGTGGGGAAGAGGGGTGCGAGAGGGGGGGGGGCTGGCGGCCACCGCCGCTAGCCCGGGGGCCACGAAAGGGGGTGGGGAAGAGGGGGGGGAGGGCTGAGAGGGGGGGGGCTGTGGCCACAAAGGGGGGGTGGAGAAGAGGGGTGCGAGAGGGGGGGCTGGCGGCCGCGAAGGGAGGGTGGGGAAGGGGGGAGGGGGGGGGAGAGGGGGCAGGGAAGGGGGGTGGTGGGGGTGAAGGGGGAGAGGGGGGTGCGAGAGGGGGGGGGCTGGGGGGCCGCGAAGGGGGGGTGGGGAAGAGGGGTGCGAGAGGGGGGGGCTGGCGGCCACGGCCGCCAGCCCGGGGGCTGCGAAGGGGGGGTGGGGAAGAGGGGGGGGAGGGCTGAAAGGGGGTAGGGGGGGAAAGGGGGTAGGGGAGGAAGGGGGTGGGGGGGAGGGCTGGCGGCCGCGGTCGCCAGCCCTAGGGAAGGGGGGAAGGGGGTGTGGAGGGGTAAGGGGTTGGGACAGGGCCGGGGGAAAGGGGGTGGGACAGGGGCAGGGGGGGAAAGGGGGTAGGGGGGGGGCAGAGGGGGAAGGGGAGGGGGGGAGTGGGAGGGGAGGGGTCGAGGGGGGGAGGGGTTTTGGCGGTGGAGGGAGGGGAGGGGAGGGGAGGGGAGGGGAGGGGAGGAGGGGAGGGCGGGGGGTCGAGGGAGGGAGGAGTTTTGGTGGTGGAGGGAGGGGAGGGAAGGGGAAGGGAGGGGAGGGGAAGGGGGGAGGGCAAGGGAGGGGAGGGGAAAGGGGGAGGGCGGGGGTCGAGGGAGGGACAGAGGGAGGGGAGAGGAAGGAGAGAGAGGAGAGAGAGAGGGAGAGGAGAGGAGGGAGCAGAAGGAGAGAGAGGGGAGAGGAGGATTTGACTTACTATCATGAGCAAGAGCGACAAATAAGATTTGACTTACGAGAAGAATGAAAAGGACTTACGAGAAGAATGAAAAGGACTTACGAGAAGAAAGTATCGAGAAGAATGTTGAAGAAAGTATCAAGAAGAATGTTGAACACAAATTTGAATTCAAAAGGAACGTACGAGAAGAAAGTATGAGAAGAATGTTGAACACAAATTTGAATTCAAATTTATAATGAATTCAAATTTCCCTCTCTTTTTTGAAAATTCAAATTTATGCGTAGGAGGAGTGGGCTAGTTTTTCTTATATATACTTTTCTTTCCATTCATTCATTTTAACTCTCTCCTCATTTCATTGAAGCAACCAAGAGCGGAAGAGAAAGGATAAGCGGAGCCTTACTTTTTTCACTTTTTCCAGATAAGCGGAGCCTTACTTTTTTCACTTTTTCCAGGTACTTGCATTCTTTTTCATTCGTCTTGTAATTCTTTTTCTTTACTTACAATTCTTTTTCAATTAGTTTCTTGTTAAAGTTTTTGAGTTCTATTTCTTAAAATTCGTCTTGTAATTCTTTTTCTTTACTTATAATTC